>NC_046334.1:43324300-43549514 GCF_000738735.6 Corvus cornix cornix
ATTTCCATGACGTGTTTTGCTGGGGAAGAAATCTTTTGTCTTTACATAAAAATACGGAGCAAGATACACTGAAGCTGAATTTCAACTTTCTACTCAGTATTTTTAAATGCATGCTCCATGACAAACCACCCTGTGACTAACTGCATAAAAAACAAGACTCTACAGATAGAGAACCTGAAGTGTTAAAAAATATATTTTCCCTCTCCCCCTTATCCCTTGACAAGTTCGCCTTTAAACAAACACGAATATGAGGTAAGCTGACAGAACAACACTGAATAAAGAGCTGCAAAAAATCTTTTGGTAACTAGATCTCTGCAGGCATCATGTAAACTGTATGCTACCTTCATGCTAGTTTAAAAAAGGTGTCCTACATCAAGGGATCCACACTCTGGCACTTCTGGCAATAAACAGATGTTTTCAGGCTGGTAAAATTTTGAGATTTAAAAAAAATAAATACATTTTCCCTTACTAGAGGAAAAAACAAAGCCACATTTTGCTACACCAGCAAGAACTAAAGTTGCACACCCAAGAAGGACAAATTTTAAAGTTACCTGCTGGCAGAAAAGTTAATTATAGCATCTTCAGCTTTCAGAATTGTATCATTTAGTCCTGCTGCCAGTTTCCTGAACAAATGACTGGCATCTTTACACTGTAAACCAAACTACTCAATAACTCAGGTTTGACAACAGAAGCACTTTTTCAACTGAATTCAGCATAGTCTGAGAGGTTTTCACTTTTTTTTTTGACTACTCTTTTTATCTAGCCCCCTAGAAAGCATAACTAAATTCCTCCTAAAGTTGTTTTCAGAATAGAAATTTGCATTTAAATGTAAACACTGATACCATAAATGTAGTGTATACAAAAGGCACAAGACAATTAGATTTGTGTTGCTGGAACTTCCTTGACTTTAAGAGCCAAAAATGCCTCTTTTATTCTGGTAAGTAAACTCTAATCCTAAGAAAGCTGCCAGGTCCTAACTTAACTGAATGGGATTTCCTATGTACAGCAGCTTGGCTTTTTGGTATTGCAATCAAAAGTCCATTGTCCTGTAAATGCAAATATCACAAACTATAACAGTAAGTCTCCTTGACTGTATATGGTATTCACTAAGTTATGCAATAAGAAAGGCAGTGTCTTGAAGAAAAAGTGAAAAAAGAAATCTGAGACAAATATCAATTAATAAGAAATTAGTAAGTGGCCCTCAGTAACTAACACAGTTGGTAAAAAGCCTTTTAGATCAAAGTTCAGGGCCAACATTTGCTTCCCAAAGGGGTTAAGAGCTCCAAATGGGACAATAAAATTCCCATTTCATAGGACTATTCTGTGCAGCTCCCATCAAAATCCCCATACATTTAGTTTACGTATTTCCCATCTGAACACAGGCTTTTTATCGCATCACTGAGCAGTGACCCACTGTAGCATTCAATTAACCAAAGGATTTTTTTCCCTCTCAGCAACTTTTCAAACTATTGGAAGTACGTATCTGAGGGAAAACAGAGCTCTTACAAAAATGTTTTCCAAAAAATGGTCCAAAAACAGTCAGACACTTCACTTAGGTCTTCTTATCTTCAAAAATTGCTTATCAAGGGCTCAAAAGAAAATACAGTCCACCAAGCCACTAAACTATTCCTAATCAACACTGGCTGTTCTCCCAATCCATAAAGCCAGTAGTGCAAAAATTTGATTTTAAAGTCAACTACTTGCAATAACTTCAATTAAAAGGTGAATTTTCAAAACCAAGCCAAGAACATGAACTTATAGTAAAGAGATCACATTTTTCTTGTGCTGAATATCAAAGTAAAACCAGCCATTGAATTTTTACAATTGTAAACACAGACTCTTCTTTTTTTCTACTTTCTAGTACTCAGTCATCCTTCACCATTCAAACCCAGTAATTTTAAGTTGAAACATCCTTTATATGGTTCAGAAGTAGTATGTTTAGTTTCGTGTTTCAAGCAGTGACATGGAGACAGCTAATCATCTGTCAGTTTGTTTTCTGAGCACATCCATAGAGGAGCAGACAGGAGCAGCTGGCCAACAGGGCTGATATTTGGAAGAATGCATCTTCCTTCCAACAACAGCTTGTTCTTAAACTGGAACAGAACATTAATCACAAAACACAGTATTATAATCAAAGAATACTTAAAAATTATGTTATTGTAACACATCTCATCAACTTGAAGGGGAAGGTGACCAACAGCAGAATAAAACTTCCACCCTGAAGAGGAACCCAGTAAGACTGTTCACAGTTATGTTATTAATCTACTTCAGGATGACAGTGATAAGTACTGACTACACAGCAAGCAGGCCACCAGTTTATAAAATGACATGAGCTATTTTTAAAATACTTCCAGGTACCAACATAATTAAAAAATAATTCTCTATTTCATTAGTGTAAACCACATCTGGCACTTTCAGTAATTTGTCCTCTGCTGAAATATGAAGGATTATAGGATACAGGATATTGAACAGATCTTTCATTGGGACAGAAATTCGAATTCTAACACATTGGCAGGGACTGCAGGCTGTATTTTTCATATCTAAGATGAAATTACATGGTTTTGTTGTGGTGACTTCAGCAGCTCTATTAAAAGTATTCTATTCAATCCCTAGGAATAAATATAACTCAAATATTGTCAATAAAGAAATGAAGTTAAATGCAAAGTAGCTAAAAGAAGTTTTTGTATAAGGGCTCTTATTCCGGCCCCCATTCCAGTATGTCACATATATGTAGACAGTAATCTATCTTTTTTGTTAATTCTCCAGAAAGTTTTAACTGCCACAAAGAAATATCTCAGATCTAAGGGTACAACCAATCTGGTGCTTATGCTCATGCCAAAGAATTACCAGTCCTTACTACCCTTCTGAAAGTGCATGACTCCATCTGAGGCAAAACCAACTTCCAGGAGCCCCTTCCTGTGGCTCTTACTTTTTGGAACATAACCGCCTCTAAAAGTAATCTCTCTTTAAAAAGCCATGTTTCAAAATGGAGGCTTACAAAAAGAAAAAACAACACCAAACAAAGCCCCCAACCCCCAGGGAGTGAAGTAATCACACTGCAAACACAAATCTTTCTCAGACTGGACTAAAAGAAAAAATCAACTTAAAAAGACCACAAGATGTTTATCAAGCTAAACAGCTGGGAAAACCCACCCACTTTTAACATCTTTAAAACAGTCACAGACCATGTCTGGTAATCAGAGCAATCTGAATGACAGAGTTCCAATACAATGTACACACTCTTCAAAGAAAGATTAAAATTTAAAAACTATTGCTTAAGTAAATAAAGTGTTAGTAAGTTGCAATTAATGATATTTCTGTAACAATCCAAAAATCTGTTGCTTTAAAGTCTGTCTCCAATGTTTTATGCTTGATTAGTGATGACATGTAAGATATTAAACTAACTGAAGGTAAGTAATTTAGTCTTTTCCAGAAGCTGTTGTTTTGTTGAAAGAACTGATGGATTAAACAAGGCAGAAATGCAGCATTTTACATTTTGAACAAAGGGTTAGAAATGAGGGGTTTATATTCTATTAAAATAACATACACAGAGCAGTGAGAATTGAAGACACTGTCTGAGTTGCCTTCGCTCATCTCTTAACTCTGTTCATCTGACACCCACATTTTCAACACCTCTTACACTTCATACCATCAAGTTTGCAGATGTACCTATATCTGGAACTGTGTCTTCATCACTGAACACAAAACCAGAATATAAGGGCCAAGAGGTTTTTAAATTTCTTTTGTGAACCAAACTGAACTTTTGGGAACTTTTTGGTACAAGCTATGGGCCCATCTGTTGGTATCTGCACACCTGCTAGTTTTACAATCTGCCTTGACAGTGCAGTACCATTCCTAATGGGTCTAGTAACAATCACTGCAGTTTCCCGATGACTTTCCATGCCTTTCACTTCCTCCATGAGGGACCATGAGCAACCTCACAGCTACGACAGCATGTCCAAGAGTTGTATCACACATAAATGAAGGACATCCACTTGAGACACTTTTTTGGGATGACTGAAAAGGTGCTTCCAACACCAGAGAAAAAATGACCTTGCTGGAACAACTCCTCCATACCAATTACTTGGTATGCAGATATTCTTAGGGTTGGAGTCAAAATTTTTATACAGTTTTGAATATGAAATAGTTTAATTCTGTAAGCTTCGGTGGAGTTAGCAATATTCAAGTACTAGAGTAAATATGATGATTGTGTTCATTCTCCACAACCCAGGGTAAAGGTCAACTCCTGCTATGTACCTAACAGAATTTACTAGCTGCTTCTCAAACAACTTTTTGAGAAATCTGTGTTGCAAGATATTAATGCAAGAGATCAAGAAAATCTCAGCTGTTTCTGACAACAGGTGATTAAATGCTCAGGAAGTCATATGGGCACCTTTTGCCTTGAGCAGGCAGCACGTTTTTACTATTAAACAGGATGCAGTTCAGTACCCAACTCAGAGCAAGACACTGATAGCTTATATATTAGACTAAATCCTTTTTGCTTCATCATTTGATAGACTTTCATCTGTTTTAGCAGACAAAGCTACGACCTTTGCATTCAGTATTAAGAACCAGCCTAATTTTCAAACTTAGCACTACAAATATTGGCTGAACAGCTTGAATACTCACAATCTCAGTATCTTTCAAAAGAAAGGGAATAATAAAATAAAAATAATAATAATAATAATATATTGGACTACTACCTAAATGAGTATAAAGATCAAACTAATTTACAAACATGACACATCAAGAAATAGGAGGTTTAGTTTAAAACTATGAATTCATGTGCTTGCTACAACACGTGGTAAAAAAATTAACTGAAGGAACAAAAACAGGAAGTGTTTTAGTAGTTTTCTTTTGTGCATTCTTCAATGGTAAGGAATCAGTGGATAAAATATTAAGTACCGAGAATATTACCATACCTTTCCTTACATATTCAGATGTTTCTTTTAAGGGAAATTAGGTTTCATTTTCCATGGTTAATGCAGGATTGCTCATACCTTAAAAGACAAAAAATAGTATTCCCACAGGAAAAGGTCTCATGTCAATTTCAGCAAATAATACAACCTTGAATTAACAATCATTTTAATGTCACTACACTATTACCAAGTCTATTCCTGTCCTGTGTCTATTACACAGCTTTTCACTAGCTGCAAATAGGTGTTACTTCTTTTATAAGCAATTTGTTGTCAAAAGTGCTATCAAGCCTAGCTTAAAAAAATAATTAGCACCTACTGGTTTCAGTGTTCTCAGTATCCCTTGGTCAGGTTTGGGAAAGGCACAGCAGCTTGATACATGGAACTTCCTACAAGCATGTATTTAAAATAAGCTTCATGAATTTTGGTTCATGAATACCAACCACGTGACCACGGTCATTGTTACACTATATCCTCCAAAACTAGTTTATACAACATAAATCATTGCAGCATAAGTCAACTCCTTACCAACTTTGCCCTTTTCAGCCTTTGCAGTAGTTTCTGACCAAGATGGTGTATCCGTAAGTAGGTGGCTCTGGGAATCACGCAACGGCTTTGCAGGAAACAGATGGTTCTCACTGTAGTGCCAATAAAAAGAACATTACTGAACTGCAGTAATTTTTCATCATCTTACCACACATTACAAACAGTTTGTCATACGCAGTAATTTCCTTACCTCACCTTGCCTCTTGTCTGATGAATCACTACTTTTTTATCATCCCATACATTACACTGTAGTTGTCACAAATGCAAGCACAATCTAAAAAGCAACTCCCTAGCATAGGGATTTTTAATTTGACAGCTATTGTGTATTAATAGATGTACTTCAGCTCCAAATGCACTCTTGACATGATACACAGTGAACATCTCCAGAATCTCTTTCCTAATGTAAGCTACGGAATGCTGGGGTAAGATAAAACATCAGTAAGCAGCTAGCTGAAATATCGTATGTCTTTTATGAACAAAAGATTGTCAGTATGATTCCATTATCATTTCTTAGCCACACATTCAAGTCTACTATACTTATCACAGTTTTCATTACATAAATGTTTCGAAAAAGATGCAGTATGACTTTATTTAAAGGAGCATATGCATACTTTTCACACTTTAAAGATGTCATGTCCATTAAGGATAAGAATTAATAAAATATGTTCTATTATCAGCAGAAAGAACACTTCAGCTTCCTGTGCTCTGGTACAGGTGCCATTAGGGATTCCCTTATATGAAGCAGGTTTCACCAGACAAGAAGAAGCAGGGGTCCCCCAAAAGCCATGCAAGGTAATGCATTTGTATCGCAGGCAGACTGACTAACCATCTCCGACGTATGCAGAACAGAACGCTGCTGATACTGATTGTTAGGCAGGTGTGGAAAATTCAGTTCCTGGGATGCCACTGAACTGAGACAAAGCACATCGGGAGAAAAACCCACCCCATCTCATTTCCATAAATTTATATATAAATCTGAGGATTACCTGATTTACAGCTTAACTGTTTAAAATCAGACTTGGATTTATTAAAAGGATACTCTTCATTTCCCTACCACTTTTAAGTATATTATACATCATTTTGTTTATGTGTGCACAGGAAAAATAAAATCAACTATTTGAAATAAGTAACAAAAAGCAGATTACTTTTTGGATGATGAATTAAGTCCACCAGGTGTGGAAGCTTGCTCAGGATCCTGACTAACAAGGCAAGTTGGAAAGGAGCAACCATCCCCTAAACTGAAAAATCCAGAATTAGTGTCATACATACAAAAAACTCTCAACTTTGAAGAACTTTTTTTATTAAAGTATTATTACATCTTATTTCAAAAAATGAACCATCCCCCAAAACTCTCTGGATCCTGATTATTCAACAGTTTAAACAAATGAAGCATTAGGAACAGTATACCTTGAAAACACAGGCAGCAACCAGTATTTCTTCTCATCACCAAACACCTGCCTTAGGTTTTTGCTGAAGCCCAAGCTAAAGCCATTCTTATCTGTTCTGTGACGAAATATGGGAGCTCTGAATACCTCTGAAAAGAAAAAGATTATTTAGACCTCTTTGCAAGTTTGCATGTTTCAGTCTCCCACCAGTATTTAGGCAATTGCCCTGCAGGTACCGTTATCCAAGAGGAAAGGCTGTACCACCCAAACGACTGAGAGAGAGTGAGTGCACTCTTAGAAGCCAAAGTCAGTGCTACACAGGCACTGTGCATATGGAGCAAGTCCAGTGGCTGAGGAAGGGTGCAAGTCTCCTTTACTCTCCTCCCTCATCAAGGCAAGAATAGTGAGGAACTCACTTTTCAAGAAGGCATGGTATGTTTATATGAAGATTTCAGCATGTGACTATACCACAGAGTGTGCTCAATAAAGAAAAACCTAAACAAAGGGTTTATTCCAGAAAAAGTAATGGGAAAGAAGAAAAAGTTAACCCACTTTAGTAGTAAGACTAACTTTTAACACCCTGGGGTATGAAAATACTATGTATTTTTACCACTGCATAAAGAAATGTCTTTGCTCGTAAACCCAGATTATTCCCCCTGGACATCCAACCTAAATTTCTGGAGAAGAGAGCTAAATATAGCTTCAAGTGTTGCAAAGTGCCTGAAGCACAATATTCATTCACTTTCCACCAAGTGACTGATAGCCATTTAATTGCCCTAACTGGCTATACATAGCAGGCAAGCTGTGTCCTGATGTCCTGACAGCACAGCTCCCACAAACCATGTCAGAACCATGCTGAGACTGTGCTTCTGCAGTCAAACCTTAGCTATGAACTGCTGGAAATGATCTTCCACATGCAGTATGCATTACTTACAATGGGTTTTAAAGAAGGGGGAAGGGAAAACAGGGGCACCCTTTTAGATGCCCATGTTAGGCTAGGAAAAGAACTCCAAGGATGATTTAAGCACAGTCACACTTAAAGCTATCATGGCTTCATTACCAAAATTGCATTTTTAAGGCTTCATGTATTGAGCAATTTCCCAAAGTAAAATGGGAAGTGACACCCAGATCTTCCTGAGTAACTTAAGTATGCAGGAAACATGTTATATTACCAGTATGGGATTCCATTTGTTTTGAAAACATGAAATGTTGAATTAGAAGTGTAATATATTATGGATCCCTCTGAAAAATTTTTTTGCACTAAAATTATGAGTTTATAAACAGAACACTAATTTATTTCCATTCAAATAAGCATCTTTAATAAAACTCTTCTTTACTTTTACTTTAATAAAACTTTACTTTACTAGATAGAAACTAATACCAGTAAAAAATTGTTCAAAGTCAATGATTTGTTAGAATACTGAAGAAACTCAAAAATCCTAGAGGAAATCTTAAAGTAAACAAACTTTCTTCCATTGATACAGATACCTATTCTCAAAGTTTTCCATTAATCACCAAAATCATCACTAATCATCATTAGCAAGTCCAAAGAGAACTGGAAAATACAGGTCAATTCACTGGCCTACTTTAATTCAGCTTACGCCAACAGGAAAGCATTTAGAGATTTAGAAATTTTAATGACTAGATTCCAAATTGGCATTTTTACAGTCCAGCATACACTAGAGAAGAGGCACTTCTATCTTCTACACTTTCTTTTATTTATTAAGATTTGTCATCAGACACATGTGCACTCAAGTGGAGGGAAATCGTGCTCTAGCACTGCTCTTCGATGCAGTTGTATTTGCACTGCCACATAGCAGAGGCACAGCACACCTCTGAGGTTTTTAAAATTAATTCATAACACAGAGGCCTTTCTATGCATCTGTGGGAGACAGTTCTCACAACTGTGAAACTGCCTTTGGGATCTCCATTGTTCACTTACTACTAAATACAGAAGCACTGCCTGTTCCTCTGTCACAAGTCAGCTCTGACAGAACTTTGGTTCTGCAGGGGACAAGGGAGGGAGCAAAGCGCTGGAGCCACTGCCCTGACTGAGACACCATACAGGAGGACTCTGACCTGGGGCTGGGAATGCCGAACAAGAATCACGTGTGTGAGCATGCAGTAATCCATCTAACATTTATTAGAAATTTATCTCGATTTTATTTTCATTTTTTTAGTTTATCCGGTTTCTGTTAATGAGCTGTGGGTGGAAAGCAGTGAGAGGAAGAACGTACGTTCATTAATAACTTGGCCCTTTGGGGCAAGAGAGAAAGAGTCAGAATTTCCAGGGAGCAGCAGAACTCTAGAGTCTTCTAACCAAGGTCCAAGGAACCTGTAAAGAATTGCCCACTTCTTCCATTACCCCCATGCATCTAAGATACATTTATTATTTATTTTTTGCTGTCAAACACAGAAGCATTAAATCTACTTACCTAATGTAGATTTATTCTTGCTGACAAGCCAACAGTGATACCCAAAGAGAGAAGACAAACTGACAGAAAACATAGCTGCAGCAAAGAATAAAAACATGATGTGGAACTTGGCCTGAGTATCAGGAAGGCCATTCTAAAAATTAAAAAAAAAATGCCATTAGAATTGGGGAAATAGCTGTTTGATTATTAATAATCTTCTATTCAGCCAAATCAAATTCAGCACACAGACAAATACACCACACAACAAGAATATAAATAAATGGATTATACACCTTCTATGTACAGAGAGCCATGCAATTAGGTTCATGACAGCATCTAGGTTAAAGAAACAGATCCTTTCTTGGGAAACTTTAAATACTGAAGGCAAGAACCTGAAATTTAGATCCGAACTTTGAAGTGTCTTTTAGAGAGGAATAATTTGTCTTTACAAAAATTGTGTCATTTAATTAGCCTTTTCAAAATAATGAAGCAGTAAGTGAAATTTCATTAAAATATGGTAAAGAGAAAAACATGAAGGCTATGATTTATTAAATATTTTGTACTTTTGTACTTGATATTAGGAGATACTAGTTTACAATGTAATGCCTTGGAATCACAGAATGCCTTGGCTTGAAAGGGACCTTAAAGATCATCTAGTTCCCAACCCCCCCACCATGGGCAGGGACACCTTCTACTAGACCAAGTTGCTCAAAGTCCTATCCAACCTGGTCCAGAACACTTACAGGAATAGGGAATTGGTAACTTCTCTGAGCAACCCCTTCGAATGCCTCACCAGCAAAATAATTTCTTCCTAATACCTAATCATTACCTGCCCTCTTTCAGCTTAAAGCCATTTCCCCTTGTACTATCTAAAAATGTCCATCTCTAGCTTTTTTGTAGGCCCCCTTAGACTTCTTGCACAGCAGTAACTTCACACACTCAAAGACAGTATGTAGTTTGGGGTACTTACTGTCCAAAACTTGATAAAGTACTGCAAATCTGTTGCAGCAATGAAAAGGCAATACAGTAGCGAGTAAGCCAAGAAGAGAAGAAAAAATTTGTAATTGGAGAATCCTACACAGTTGTTCACCCTGATAAAAACAACAACAAAAAACCCTCATAATAATGAAATGTCATGAAATTTTTCTTTGCTTTCATCCATTTTAAATTAAACTTATTTACTCTAAAAATGTTTATACCAGCATGCAAATCAAGTTTTGCTTCCTATCTCTGCTGCCTCAAGCTACTGGAATGGATTTAGCTTCAATTCTCAAATTAGTGTAGTAACCCAAACCAAAACACCACCACCACAAAAAAGCCCAAAGAACTTTACCAGGTAACACCGCTTTCAACAGCTTACTGAAATGAAATTTTCACATATGGTACGAAATTTGTTCTCCAAACATCTGATGTGAATGTGATTGCAGTTAGCTGTATTTTTAGTTTGCAGGTAAGTATCCATATCATACCATTAGGGCATACTGCATGTCAGCTGGGACAGTAACAAGCCAAGAACTGAAAGTTGACTGAATTTTGCGAGAATAAAAGCCATCTCATTTAATCCAGATCCTCCTTTATTAATCATACTATATACTTAAAACTTCTCATACTACAAAACTTCTTAGTAAGATTCTCAAACGTAAGACCATTCATAGGAGATTCCTAAAAATATCCGTATTTACATAAAATAATGAGAGAAATGCTACTCTTGAACAGAAAACATTCCATATCCGTGACAAAATGACAGGAAATAAGACATTAGATACACATCTAAATGTTAAAATAAATCTCATCATTTTCACTTATGGGCTTTAAGATCACCTGTCTCCCATTTGTACAGATTTTATACATGATAATGAGCAACTAGTATACACTATGATGATGAGGGTGCATTTAGTACCACAAGCTTCACATTAGAGACAACATATTAAGTATTATGAATTTTAGAGCTCTATTAAACATATAACTATATTACACCCACCAAATGAAAAAATATTGGAGTGCTTCCCACAGGCAGTTTATTGGTAAACTGCTTCCTCTTTTATTTGGTTGCATTTGAGAAGCTAACCAAAGTTATCTTCGTGCTTTGACAGAACTCTTCATGTGAGTTTAAAAAAACCTAACTGATACTGCTGTCAGAAAGATCAGCCAATTAACAGAAGACTACATCCATAAAGATACTTGTATATTGATAAATAATTCTCAGAAAAAAAAGAAAAACAAGAAAAAAAAGAATGTGTGGTGAGGCTCAACTCTAGCTTCCAGAAGCGCAGGACAAGCTACCGCAACTATTCTCTTCTTTAGGGAGATGGTGATGCTAATGGCAGGAGACATGCTAATCAGATAAGGGTAAAATCTTAAAATAGCAAAGAAATTTTCACTGTACATTACTGTTACCCATTCTCAGGGTGTGTATTGAGTTGGGTCACTTTGTTTTAAGTTTTGTTTAGACAAAACATAACACCTTGGCTGAACATTAAACTTAGCATTGTCATTTAAACATGGAGCAATAGCTAAGCATTTGTTTAACTACAGTTAACAGCTCACAACAGATTGCTCTAACTAAAGAAAAAGAAGATATATTTGTAAGGTCATCATTATTCTTATTGAAAAGTAAATACAAAATTCTCCACAGTGAAGTGGGTTTTTTCATTAAATATGTCAAAGTAAGCAATTCCATGATAGACTGCAAGCAATTCAGGTTCAAGTTTTCTACGATAAACCTACTTTCCTTTCATGATATTTATTTTTGGACTGTTCTTAAGCCACTGTTTGATGTGAGAAAAGAAATACCAAGTGAAATGTTATTCCCCGAAGATGAAGTTTCTTGAATCAAAGATTTATTTCTAACTGTTCTTTTGCACTATGGCATGTGGTACACGTGTCAAAATGAACTTGCATAAATTATTATCCTCCCTTCAATTTTGGCAAGGCCCCACACTGCAGAGGTCTTACTGGAAAAGAATAGTTCAGCAGAAGATTGAAGAGAAAGTAAACACCAAGGTTTTGTAACTGTACTGTTTGAGCATGTAGCACCAAATCTTAAGCCCCAAGAATGGTGGTTAGATTTGAAGTGTAACATTTCTGAGAAAGAGTAAAACTGATAAATATACCAACAACTGACTAAATAATGGTATGTTATTGCAGTGAAACATTCATACAATCAGAACAGTCCAGAATAACAATTTGGATTACAGCTAACATTTTAAACGCTTCATTTTCAAGCACAAAAAGAATATATATTATTCCTGTCTGAAGGGTTAGTCTACTGAAAATGCCAGGCAAAGAAATAATTTACAAGGCACTGAAGGTGATGCAACTTAGTTAACAAAAAGCATCACAGAATCCAGGAGATGCTAAGTATTTGGATTACTCAAAAGATAAAGGAGAGATGTTTCAAATTATTCTTAAGGTGCTCCTAAATGCACCTTGTTAGTACTAAGAGCGTTTTATACAAATGGTATTTTTGGTGATGTCTCAAGCCACTGGATTCCCACCTGCAGCTCCATGTGTATACAGTGAGTAGCACTAGAAATCACTAATGCATCACTTAAACCTTTTAGAGTAGTTAGTGGGCAGTTAGCATTAAATATTTCCGTTTATCACAGCACTTCCATTAGCGCAGGAGTGACAGCCAAAATAAAGCCTCCCAGAGAGCAGAAGACAGCTGACTTGGGGCTAGGACATGAGAACATCTTATTACCTCTGCCTTCCAAATGCTTCATCTTACTTTCCATAGGTTATTTTTACCCATCCTTTATCCAGAAATCCTTCTCCTAGCAGAACATTAAATTATAGATAACTCTCATTGCTGTTTCCCTGCTCTCCCTAAGCATCATGTGAGTTCTTTTCCCCTTCCTTCCCCCCCAACTTGTTCCCACCAAAAAATCCCAACATGAAAAGCAAAGCAGAACCTAATGATGTTCAGAGGGGCTAAAACCCATCCATTATACTGAATTGCACCCTTACTTTTGCTGGCAAGACAGCCATATATTTCCCTAAGAACCTTTGAATATGGGTCTTTACAGAAAACTATAAAGCTTGTTTAGCACCTCTGAAGTATTTCAAGACTCTTTCATCTCTTCCACATAGTTCTTTTTTTTAGGGTGAGCAAGGAACTGTGAACATCTGCTCAAACTAGGAAAAAACGCACAATACCTCTTTTTCTAGTGCATTTCTGTTACTTGGAGTACAAAAGGAACATCTATCAATCAAGAAGCATTACACATTTTTCAATTATCTTCTCCATTTGTATTTTTGGTTTTTGCACCCATTGCTTATTCATTAGATGAAAAGCAATGAGCAATGTAAATACTCTCTCAAACTGGGTATGTTTATGTTATTAGATTGAGTATAAACATGTATAGTAAGCAAATGCTACTGAGAGGGAAACAGTTTGTTTTTCTAGGAGTGAAATAACACTTCACTGTCCCTTTACACAAAACCTAAGTGCTGCTTATGATTTCTTATTTGATATAATGGATTTTTTCTGAAATTGAAGCTTACATGAAGAACATTTTCATGTAAATGTCTTAAGACAGAAAAACTCAAAAAAATCCCAAAGAGACCATAAAGTTTATAAGGAGTGTTTATAATACTGAATATAAATAGTCATGTTGAGACTTTTCACCGATATTTTGCCAAGAATAGCCTGGCAGCTGTTTTTCTTAGAGCTTTTGATAAGGCAGCTATTAGAAAGCTGAAAAAACCACCTTTTTTGTTACAAGAAATTTGTTTCACATTCAATGGTTTTACCTGTTTGCTTTGTTGTGGGTCTGTTTGTTGCTGTTCGTGGTTTTTTTTTAAGAAGCACACTACTAAGAGTGAACATCATCAATTTTCACATGCTGATTATCCCTACAGCAAAAAAAGCTCTATCCTACATGGGTAACTATTTCTTTCAATTGTATCTACCATGTAGATGCAAAATAAGACAGGATTTCTAAAATCAAATTGCATTATGGCAGATACTGTTGTCAGGACAAAGAGAAACAAGGGGAGCCCAGCACCCCTGCCTGCCCCAGGACAGAGCCCCCTCTGTCCTAGAATTTGATATAAGAAAGTGTCAAAACAACTGCTTAGAACCATCTACCATTCAGTTTGTCCAACACAGAAGATTCTTCTTTTCTGATCATTTTATATGGTGAAGAACTGCCACTCAATCCTCTAAACTTGGACCTTACTAAGCAATTATCTTTAATTATTTCTGTGAGATACACCTGCCAAACTGACATAAAATAATTATACATCCTGTCTATCCACTGGTTCCAAGAGCTGCTAAGAAAAGAGAGGAGAACAAAACCACCGTGCGGGCTGACACAGCAGCAAAAGGAGGGAGGGTGGAAAAGAGAGGGGAGAAAGAACAAAAGAAAATAAAGAATAGGTTTTATGGGAATAAAACTAAAAATGCTAACTTGGTGTTTCCAGCAAGCCCACTCCAGCTGTCCTGGGAGCTTCAGTAAAAGGAACTATGCACAGCCTTGCCCTTTCATTTTAAACCCCCGGTAGCATTTCATCCTTCAATGCAACTAAGACACAGTAATACTCCAATGCTATGAAGAAAAGACGCAATTCTTAAAAGTTCTCACTGATCAGAAGGGTACTTCATCCATACTTGTAAAAACATAAAGAGGTATCTAACTCAAAGGTCCAAGGAAAATGATATTTAAATTTCTTTTCATATGTCACAACTAGGAAAAGAGGAAGTACAGTAAACAACTCCAACAATTCTGCAAGACCAGTAACCTCCCATACACATCTAACTCTAGGAAAACTGAAGCATCATCTTCATGGCAGGCCCCACAAAAGTGTATTTTACCAAATCAGAATGTAAGAAAAGAAAACCAATAGTACACTCACCAAGGGCAGTGATGATCCATTTTCAAAATGCATCTTTAAAAAGCCCCAGCAGAATTCCAAGCATCGCAAAAGACAAAAGAAAGGATAATAGTCAGAAGCACAGTTACACGCCAGATTTAAATTATTTACATACAGATTAAAAAATGACCCATATTTACTGTGTGTTATATGATCTATTTAATAAATACATCTATTTAAATTGACATAATACAGCTTACCTACAAGGGAACTGGAGAAACTGCAGATAAACCAAACTCAAAGTATTTGATATGTCAAGAACTTAGTGATTTAAGAAAATGCAATTTATAGGACTTGGTCAACTTTAGCATTTGGTCCTCAATCTGAATAGGTTTTTCAGCTACTGTTTATTTTTTGGCAGAGCCTTAGAAACTGGGCTAATTCAATTACTATGTACTTGGTCATACAACTAAATATATTTCCAAGAACATGGTCTGTTTTTATAGAAATATATACATCTTTCTATGCATATAGACAAGGATTTAAGAGCTTACCTTGTGTGAAAAATCCCAAACACTTTTGTAACTAATCACTCTCCATTAATAAAATGTTCACAAGAAAATCAGATATGATTGAAACAAGCAAATTTTGGTAAGGTAAGGACAAAATAAACGTATTCTACAAAATATGTTAACTAATTGCATTCTGAAAATTTCACTCACATTTTGTAGGATAACAAGTCACCCTTTTTCTACACTAGAAACACACATGACTATGTTCCTATCTGACACTGAAACCACCATTCCATACAACACAACCAAGATGTTCTTCCTGCCTCAAACCTGTTTCTCTTTCAGTGCCTCTGCTGCTTTGCTGGACAAAACAGAATGTCTTCTCTACCTCACAATTGTGTTGGAAGGTTTGGTCAGCTGCAGAGTATTTGGAACAGCCTTAAAGCTAAGAATAAATGACCCTCTGAAGAAGTATCTTCTCTCAAAGTTAGAAATTTAAAGCACTGGGGGCCAGAGTGAAGAAGCACATCCGAGCTAATTGGAGAAAGGCCAGAGAGAACAGCCAAAAGAAAGATTAAATTAGAAAGCAATCAGACTTCTGGAGAGTATGAACTTCCTTTTGAGTCAGACAAACAAAAACTTAAGTTTTATGGCTTCAGTTAGAAATGGGAGAATGCTTGGCTGTTTCTTTCTCTAAACAAAAGTAACCTGCAAGCTATCCAGTAAAAAAATAGGATATTAAGTTTATTACCTCAGGTAGTATGTGACATCATGATTACATTGAGATGGGTGGTGATGTTTATTCAGATTCTAACAAAAGCAGCAAATTTTTGTTTATCAAGTATTTTTGGTTACATTCTTAAGGAAAATTCTTCATTAATATTTATAATTTTTAACCATTATGTGAAGAATGTATAAGACCATGTAATCCATGCTGGCATCAAGGAAGTCATCAAATGAATTAGACTAAGTTATAGACTTCCTCAGAAATACGTAAATGAAAACTAAATCTCAAAAAAAGAAACCCTAAGGGCAAAAAAGTGTATCTGCCAAAGTATTAAGCCTGAAAAATCTACTCATAAAAAAATAAAAGCTTCTGTGCTAAGAAAGGAAAATTGATTAAGTCAGAAAACCACTTATTTTAAGAATATTCTTACTTGTCGCATACTGAACAGTGATGGCAACGATCTGGTTTTACAAGATGGCATCTGTCACAGTATCTGATTGCTAAAGAAAAAGTTCCAAGATTAGATTTCAATGTACAGTTACACATTTTGATTTCTGAAGTCTGTGCAAAAGTAAATATCAGCTCAGCCCAGCAGAACCCCCAGGAAAACATTTTAGCATGATCAGAAGCAGATGCAAATACCAAAGCATTCTTCAACTACTTGCAATGCTGAATCTATCAGAGTGAACCCAAAAAGCTCAGATTTTGCAATCTCTGCTGATCATACTAATCAGGTTTTTTTTTTCCCCAAGCCCTTCAGCTCTGCAAAACAACCAATCTACCAACAAAACCCACAAAACCCTCACTAGACTGGAAAAACTGTAAAGACTGTTCAACAATATAGCTATTTTAAGCTATTATTCTAACAGCTTTAACTTATTATGTGAGATTATCTCTTGGATTTGCTTAGGTAGCCAGCATTCAAAAACTGACAATATGACTAGGGTTAGATTAACTCTTCGTTTGGAAGACCTTTTGCTCTCGCAACTGAACAACCAACAAGTAAAACAGTAACAATTTCTTACTGTGATCTATCTAGCTATACATGATATGCAGATAGAAATTCTAGTTTTATTATTTTTTTAACTTATGGTAAAAGAAATCTATGCAGTTCATGACTGCTACAGCCTCTTCTGCAGCTTGTTAGTATTACAAGCTATTTGTTGGTATCAATTTGAAAACAACCAGCAAGGCATTGTCAATCCACTTTAAAATCCTGAATTCATGCTGCAATTTACTTCCCAACAATCTTTATACACTGAATAAATGTAGCTGCACAAAGCTAAATTAAAGATAAGTTCTTGAGTCACTTTGCTACTTTATGAAGTATGAAAAACACTTCTTCCCTTCAATCCAAACCCTTGAAAACTTTTTAAAACTTGTTTAGGTAGTACATCAAGACACCTGCCTTTTTTAGTCTCCTGAACACCTACCTACCTCCAGACATTGTCCGTGTATAGATAGGAAGATCCTTGGCTGCCCGTCTTAAGACTTCTTGCTGGGATTCACCTCTAGGCTCCCTCTCTAGGGACTCCTTGTCTGAATATGATAGATGAAACTGGAATGATTTTTAAAATCAAAGAAATATTAGCAAATTCCAAGTTAAATACATAACTGTAGATGAGTAAAGAGGAGTAAGTATTCATTATATAAAGATGGATTAGCAACATGTACAGGGTATTACAGCAAATAACTCAGTGTTCCCACAACAACTGATTTATTTTACGGCAACCGAAGGCAGAATTACAAATACTTCTGATTTGGTACTGATGCAATGCTGACTGCTTCCAGAGGTATTAAGCAACATTCTTCAAGAGAAGGATCAAGAGCTTATCATTCCCCTGAAAGGCCAGTTAATTTTCTTCTGTAATGCCAGATATTGACTAGTGAATATAACCGAGGGGTGTCAGTGTTTAACTGAAAGAAAATACACTACTAGTAACAGCAGAAAAGACAGCTTTATTTCTCTTCTGGTGTCTGGCATTTTCCCTTTTATCCTTTGTCACTGCTGTTCTCTTCATACAGGTGTTAGGATGTATTTTTACTTTAGAAACTGGCCAAAAGAAGGAAGAAATGGGTGTCCTGTATGGCAAAATAACCATATCTTGATTATCTTCCTGAGTAAAATGCCAGCTTCTGTCACTGCCCAAAACAGTAACAAACATGGTTCTAGCAAGTGCTGAAAAGGTAAAAGTTACTGAAAGAGATGCTTAGTATACATGAAGAAGTACAAATTTCTTAAAACTCTAAAGTCCTCTGCAACACAACAGTTTTGTCACTGTAGCTTCTAGAACATGAAGAAGTCTTTGGCATCTCCATCAGAGAAAGACAATACAAAATCACCTTTGAAAAGAAGTCCACATTTGGAAGGAAGAGCTGTCTCTAACCTGCGCCAGAAACAGAAGCCCTCTGCACAGCATTTACGTTTTACAGGAAGGCTAGTCATTACAATAATATTGATTTTTTTTCTAAAAGAAATTGATGCATGTAAAAATAAAAAAGCAGACAGAAACATGCAGTTAGGAGCCTATTCTCGCTTCCACAGAGAAGGCACCACTCCACCCTTCCTGACAAAGCTCAGAGTCTTCCGGCTGAAGCTGGATATTCACTGTTTGGCCTGAGTTTCTCAGGTCACCATTCTTTTTCTCTTGCAAGAACACACTCTTACCAGCATCTGAGTTAATTTATATTGGGATACATATGATTTCTCACTGCAGAAACTTAGTTCAGATTACTTTTATTTTAAACGCTTGTTTGATGTAAACAGAGCTACTGTTCCACCTTTTTTTGCTGTTCCTCAGAGTAGTCCTACATCTAAAACCTTCATTCCTGGGAAACCATTTTCACTCCCATCTTCATGCAGTGCTTGTATAAAGCTGTTACGCACAAGTACAGAATGGCACACTCTACAGTAAAGTCCCTCAAAATCTACTTCACGTGTAAAAGTTTGAAATAAGCTTAAAAAGAAAGCTGTGTGGTTTGCACCAGCTGCAGTATCCATGAAAACAAAATGCAAAAGTTTTAACTGTTTTTCAGTCTTCAAAAGAGTAATTGCTAGTTCAGTACACTTGAACATAGATCTTTTTCTATTTACAGACTTCATCCTATAAAATGGAAGCCAAGCAGTAATTTAACATTACAAAATACCTTAATTAAATTTTTAAAATACTGCTCTAGTAAAATAGGAAAAACACATGGAACAACAAAGATGTCACTCACTGCCAGCAACACTATGTAAATTCAAAGAACACAGGAACACCAGACATTGCTTTCTATTACTCAACTTCAATACTTTTCCTACCCCATTTGAAGTTCTCCAGTAGCATTATATGATGGCTTTGGAACTGTACTATAATCAGCAGGATTTTTCAAAATGCTTCTATTGGCATCAGCCCAATGATTTGAAAGACCTTCTAATTATCACTACAGTCACCATATACATACATACATTTTGCTATGTAATTACCAAATGAATTAGGCTTTTAATTTATTTTGCAGGCTGTAGTAAAGACTGCAGTGTGAACTCCAGTGAAGATGGCAATTAGAGTTTGAATCATCTACTTGCTTTCACAATTACATATCTTAATGGTGAATGAAAACTATTCGGAAAGAACCTCTGCACAACAGACAGCAGAAATCACAAGCTATTCATTTTAGGTTGACATGGTACTCAGAGCAGCTAGAGTTGATTCCATGCCAAGGTAAGTGTTTACTTCATGGGTATTTCCAACTACAGAGCAGCCATAGCATGACTCCTTCTGACCTCAGAGGTTATGTGACACTGCACCTACTGAGGACTCAGGGGTTTCTGTACGAAGACAGAATGGAAGAGGCCAAAAAGTTGTGCTAGCTGTAAACAGCTGCATGGGCAGAATTTCCATCAGGGCCATTGATGGAAAACCTCTGCAGACCTCTTTTTTCATGTGGCTGTTCTTCACTAGCTCCCTTCGTGCTTAGCCAGCTGTGGTTTCCCACCATCAACTTAACTAATGTGCACTCCCACCATCATCCACAAGTCCCTTCATACCAAAACAGATGGGGAAGAAGCTTTAATTCAGAGGACAACAGACAGATGCTGACAGGAAATATAAGTCTTAAACACAGGGAAATAAATTTCTGCCCACACAGAAGTCTGATATTCCCATGGCAAAGATTTAGGCTGCTAGTTCAAATAACTCATGTTTTTCAAGTGGACAGGAATTTTTCTCATTTTAAAATATCTATTAAAAAAACCCTTTAAAACTTAGAGAAAGTGTTATTTTTTTTTTTGTCTTGGTCACTCCACTGATTGCAATCTGATTCCTACTAAGAAGCTGTAACTGCCATGTGTTCTTCTACACAGTGTAAAAACTACATGAGATCAGAGACTAAATTATTCAAACACTACAGAATCAGGCATTTGGCTAAGCTATTTCATAAACAAAAGTTAAGGTTTATCTTACTTCTTTTGAAGGATTCATTGGTAGCGTAAAGATTGTTTTCCAATATGACCAGACGAACAGCATGAAAAATATGTGGTAAGCAACCAGGCACACAACTAAAATCAGAAGGGAACAGAATTAATACAAACAGAGCAGTGATACTGGAGTACTTACAAACAGTGCCTGTAAGCATCACAGATAGTTCTCTAACAGATGTAAATACAGAGGCTCTGGAAAAGCTCTGCAACAAAAATACTGCACTGCAACTTTACATAAGACAAATACAAACTGTGTGGGGAATGTCATGATACAGTCTACATAGACTACAAAAGTTTGAGGAAAATGATTAATAGCCTATTAAAGCCCCATAATTATTTAGCAAACAGTCTCCCTTACACATTTGATAAATCCTAATTAACTGATGCATCTCTGCCTTTTAGCTTTAAAAACCATGCAGGGAGACTGCTAGCCATGCAAACCCCCACTTTGCCTCCCCCCAGCAAAAGCCCCTACCCCCAAAGGAAGTAAAGGCATCTAAACAATGACAAGGGTGAGGGGAGCCTTGGGGTGAACATGCACATGATATCTGAGCAGTAACCATATCCAGTTAATTTGTTTTCCTAGACTTTAGGAGGGAGGCAGTTGGGTCATTTTTAAAACCTGCAGTCCTTTAAATTCAGATGTCCATTCATTACTTTATATTCGTCACAGCCAGTCAACATTTATTCTTGGTTTTTTTTAATATATGAGAACTAACATTTGCCATGCTGAGTTGTTTTACTAGAGTACAGAAGGCAACAGTAACTTTTCCAAAGAGTCTGCCGTAGGTTGATAGGTATTTCCATTTAAAAGCTCTCACTCTAGTGAACAATTCACTACAGTAAATATCATAAACTCATATCCCCTGATTAACTTACTCTCATGACAAGAAAAGAGTGTTCTTTTACAAATTTGTAAGATCATCAAAAAATGTCATAATGGGAAACCTATGTACTTTCATTACACTGTCCAAAATATTGCCCTTGTATGGTTAGCTCCTGGGGTCTTTTTATATATAATATTATTCAGTGCTAGAGAATTCTTTATAACACACGCATGATGATGCACATAAATGCAGAACAGTTGTCCAGTATGTTCTTACTTTTTGCAATTTTGCCTCAAAAGTAATACTGAATAAATATTTTTGGTGTTGAGGTTTGATCATTCAAAAAGCAGCAACGTTGCAAATATTTACTCTTACTCATGAAGCAGTTAAAAATAACAAACAAAAGCTAACAATCTGAGGAGCGACTCTGTACAAAGCTTTTGGAATGATGGGGCAAAGAGTCATATGCCATGTCTATAAATTGAAAGAAAAATCTCATCAGCATAAATAAGTGATAGAACTGGACTCCACACAAAGCACAATACTCTAAATCACCATCTTGTTATTGCACAAGCATCTGGACAGGAACACTCCACACTTTTATCAGAACATTTCTATTAACTCTAAAAAAAACTTGATTTACTCAAACAAAATCAGTATTTTTTCAAACAACAGTGTATTCATGGCATATAGTGAGAGCAAAGTAGGAAAAGTCACCTCAGTTCTGTATATGATGCACTTACTGATCTGTATTAAGTATTTTATTGTTGCAAAAAACCCCAGTAACTGATTGACAAGAAAATTGTTCATATATTAAAAAAACCCCAAAAACTAATGCCTGAAGACATTATCTAAAGTTTTCCCTTTGAAGTCTTAACAAGACTTGAGCTCATCTTGTTTGATCTTGAACCTCAGTTCTGCAGCCTGGCCCAGGTCCTGACTGGTCACTCCTCCCAGGTTATCTACCCACCAGTTTCCCTGCACTGTGATGGAGACCCCGGGCTACCCAGCTGCTCCACTGGGCCTGTGGGTGTTGAAAGTCCAACCTAAGAACTTCGTTTCCCTTGAGACAGTTAAAGAAGAGCTATCTGCTGCTCCCTGGCAGAAATAGTTCTATTTTGCATGTTTTCTGAAAAAAACCCCAAAACTAACCAACTAAAAAAACCATAACTCAACCAAACAAAACAAATCCCAACCCAAATGGTGTATCACTTGCTTGAAGGCAACCCATTTACAGCTAGCTGGCACAGCTACAGTTGCCTGGAAATCTGAGGCAACCTGTAGTACGGCTGAGACCCATTTGTCCAGTTTTCACTCCTGAAAATTCTTAGGGCAGAAGTACAGCCAGGGTAAGTTTCTTATGACTGGCTGAAGTCCACCAAGTGAGTGAAAATAAGGAAATTTAATGTTCCCCAATACATTTTGCTGATAATTTTAAAGTGGTTTGTGAGCAATGCCTATCAACTCACTTTTTTTCCCTCTCACAGACTATGGAGCAGCAAGAAACAAAATTGAAGTCTGCAGATAACACACACTCATATGGGGGATGAGATCACTGAACTGAAGGTTTTCAAGCAGATGTTTCTTAATTGACAAACACGTTTTCTAAGTGAGGGAGTTGCCAATGGTTTAATAAAATCTGCTGGAATTACACAAACATAAAAAGCTCTTCCTCCAGAAGCTTTGCAGCCCCACACTTTACACTTCCATGTTGTGCTGTAGTATTAAAATTGCATCTGGACAATCTAAACATGCTACAGCCTCAGGGAAGGAACTGTAGCGACTGCTAACCAGGCAGTTTTATTATATTCTGACGAGGCTACATATCTGAAGGATTCTGTTTCTTTAAATACATTAAAAAAAAATGCAGGATAAAATCACCTCCCATTTAAGTATGTTGCATCTGCACAAATACACGGCTCATCTCTAGAAGTCCTGCGTTTACAACAGCTTTCTGTATTACGAATAAATCTTTTAAAAACCACAATATAAAGATTGTTTTAGTTGACACATCGGAAAGCCAGTGAGAAGAGTAAAAAAATTCTAATTTTTCTCATCTCTATCTGTAATGGCTAAAGCAGTATTCAGGAATACCAGGATAATAAAAGGAGCTGAGGAACAGAACAAATACAAATCCAACAGCTCTAAGTTAGTGTTTCTCAATTCTACTGGTAAACTACTGTTCTACTCTTATATATGAATTACATCTATAAACATCTAATAAAAATCTTACCTTTTTCTCCAATATTTGTCATTGTCACTGAAAAAAAGAAAAAGGGAATAATAAAAATTAAAGTTTAAATAGAAAATACTGTAACTCAGTATTTAAAATTGTTTTTTCAACCAAAGATGGAAGAGTAGTCATCAAACAATACACGTTTAAGGTCACACACTATCAAGCTTTTATGCTGCCTACATTTATCACAAGAATAGGTACACAATATCAATTGCTTATAAGGTTTTTTGGCTCCTCTTCCCAGGCTCATTTCCTGAGAACTAGGATCTCCATCTATCTGAAGCTGCCAAAGTTTAATCCAAGAAAAGCCATCTCTAAAGAGCAGTTATTTCTTTTAACTGTGGTTGTACAGGTTTCACTCTTTATGTTCTGTTCTTGAAGAGGAGGTATCAGACTCCAGAACTGGTTTTGCCAGCAATACTTGGTGATACCTTAGATTTCCAAAGCATAACATCTGGAAGTAGACTAAAGTTGCATTTCCTTTAAGAAATTGCCTGTTGATTACAAGATTTGGGGATAATAAGAGAATGAGAAAGGGCAAGTATGTCAGGCATGGAGGGGAGCACACAGATCCCTGACTGCATTTTCCACTCTTGGTCACATTATTTAAAAGTAGCCATCCCACAACAGGTATCTCAGAGAGATCAGAAACTCCCAAGTGATCAAAATCTCTTTTCACCCAAACCACTCCACCACAGATTTATCCATCCCAGTTAAGCATTCTACAAGCTGTGATACACTGGTGCCTACAACAGGAGAGTAGATACATAGAACTCTCATCCACTCTTGTTTTCCTAATAAAAATGATTGCACAAGGCTGGTCTTCAAGCAGCAGGCACAAGGTGACTCCTATGGAAAAGCCCAACAGCCATGCCATCTGATTGATGGATTAAATTTAGGCTTGGTGATTGAGTTGAAGTCAGTATTTAAACATCTTCCACATTGCAAGGGTGTACCACAGGACCAGTGCTGCTCAACACCTTAACTAATCCTCTGGAAGAGTGAACACTTATCAAGTTTGCAGGTGACACCACCCTGGGGACAGCAGCTGGTATGTACAGCACTTCCATCCACAGGGATGATGACAGGCTGGGGTAATGAACCAATGGGGCCCTTATGAAATTCAGTGAGGGCAAAGTCCTGCATCCGTAAAGAAGCCACCCCTGCAGTGACACAGCCTGGGGACTGCTGGCCTGGAGCAGCTCTCTGGAAGAAGCCATGGAGTTGCTGGAGGGCAGCAGAAAAGGCCACGAGCCATATGGGCTCCATCAGCAGGGGCATTGCTGGTCAGTCAAGGGAAGGGTTTATCCCCCTCTCAGCAGCATTCATCAGCCCACATCCAGAACACTGCAGAGCTTTGAGCCCCCCAGTACAACAAAGAGACAAGTCCAGCAGGGAGTGATGAAGCTGGCAGGGACTCATCCTCTAAAGAGAGGCTGCACAGCCAGGGCTTGTCAGCCTTGAGAAGACATAGTTTTGGGAGGGCCTCACAGGACCTCTGGGGAGGCACTGAGGAGCTGGGCTCTTCATACTGGTGCAGGGTGGGATGACGAGAGCCAGTAGGTGTAAGTTGAAATGAAAGGATCAGAATCGATACAAGGAAAAACACTTCCACCATGAGAATCATCCACCAGTGGAGGAAGCTGTCCAGACATGTTGCACAGCCTCCACCACTGAAGTTTTTCAAGACTCAAGCCTGGTGTGACCTCACACCTTGCCCTGCTTTGATTAGGAGGTTGGGCTAGATGAGCTGAGGTCCTCTCAAACATGAATTATTCCACAATTCTGTAATTATAAAATACGTCTATTAAAATGGAGGTTTGACTACAGCTCTACCAAAACAAGCACCTACCTCACCTGAGGGAAAACAGTAAGTGTTGGGGAAGATGAAACAGGAAAGCCTTATAAATATGATTGCCTGACAAAAGATTTTGGGAATATGAAAACTACAGGCGACATCGAAATGAAAGCCACTTTTGAAATACCAAGTCTTAGTTACTGAACAACTGGAAAACAATGGTATGGCTGACTGAAGGTAATCCCCTCTTGATTGAACAATACCCTCTGCTTGCAGACAGGTCCAAGGGTCAGAGCAGACCCTACTAGCTCAGCAGAAGGGGTCCAAAGAGTAGTTTTTAGAAGTTAAGATGTAACACTCTATGGTAATATAAGAACTCTTATAGGCTGTATGTAAATGCTATAGGATTTGTATCTTGTATTAGATTGGTTAGTGACAATTAGAATATTCAATACAGAAGATGATTTATTGTATTGTAACCAGGACTTCAGACACTTCCATTCCTTTCCTTACTACTACTTCCACTTCTACTCTTGCTCTTACTCTTACTCTTGCTCTTACACTCTCTCTCTCTCTCTCTCACCCACTTACTCTCTTGCTCTCTTGGGCCTGCTCAGAGCTGAGTCTGGCAGCTCTGAGCAGTGCCCCAATACCCACGCCCTTTGCAATAAACCGACTGTGTCCCAAGACCTGCCTACAGAGATCTCTTCGTTTCCATCCGTCCCGTCAGTAACCTACAAGTAAGCAACCATGTTTATAAAGCTCCTCAAAAAAATCAGAAAGGCACCACAGAAGTTGCATAAGCCACTATAAAGTAAACTATATTATGCCCTCAGTTTTCTGAAATCTTTAGAATTTGATGAGCTGAATATCCATCTAGAATATCCAACTGCTAGAGAAGCGGAGGGAACATATATACACATTTGACTCTGAGGAGCAGACATGCTCCCCTACAGTAATGTACAAGAACTGTAAAATTATAAGAAAATAGTCATCCACCAGGTGATTGTTTACGAAACAAAAGACATCTTCAGAGCTGATGTGTAATTTAAAAGTGACGGAGTTCTCAGATTAAGACAAATTAGCTACTATTCATATTCTGATTTTCTTTCTCCACTTGGAATGGTCAGCAAAGTGTGCAGAAGTTTTGCCAGTCTTCTTGAAATAACTACTCTCTGCTAATTAAAAAGTCACAGCCAAACATATATTGCAGAATCACCAGTTTCAAAACAAAATCTACTTCACCAGCTTTCACAAAGATTTGTGGTATTTTTCTCTCCTTACAAGGAAATGGCATAGAACATTGCTGTGAAAGCAATTGTAATCTTTTTTTCTACCCCTTATCTTTGGATAAAATGCATTTACTAATGTGTCTGACACTTCTAAATTTTCCACAATGCCTATAACTAAAGGACAGACAAATCCAAATGTAGTAATTTCTACCAGACAGCAAACCTAAAGCTTTTCAAAATTTCTGTCCACCTCCAGAAAGAAATGCACTCCTCAGAGTCTACATCTGCTCAGAGGACTGTCTTCTCAGCTTTTCCAGTATCTAGCTTGGGAGTCAAATGCTCCTGACAGTCAGGACCACGAAGGCTAAAGCACAAGTGCCCAGAGATGTCCAGTTAATCCCAGGAGGGTGAGAACGTGTTTTTGGGGTTTTATTATATATATCTTGTCATTTTAATTTCTTTTACCAAGGAATATAGACCAAAAGTTATTTCATACACTCCTGAGTTGCAACCACTGTAAGAGACTAAAGCAGAGGGAGGTGGGCAAGGCTGAAAAGAGATGCCAGTACTTTCAATTTTACCATCATTTTTCTTCACACATATTGCAACTGGTGTTTACAAGGAGCCTGGCTGCGCTGCCCAGCAAGCACTCCTGCACACAGTGACACAAAGGAACATGCAAGATATCCAATAAACCTCATGAAGTGAAGTACCAGTCCTTCTGCTTACACCTTTTTAAATCACCTCTGACAAAGGCTCCCTGGAGGAGGTATAGTGTGTGGGAAAGTAATGGACAAGCATCTACAATACAACAGCACCAGAGAGGAAATGAAGGTGTGGGGGGCTTTTTTGGTTGGTTGGGATTTTTTTTTGTTTGGTTGCTGTCCTTTTTTTTTTTTTTTTTGGGGGGGGGGTGGGGGAACTGTTTTGTTTTGCACCAACGTGGCAGAACTGACCAACAGGAAAAAAAATGGCTCTTACAAATCAAACTCTCTCTTAGATTTCTCCTAAAGATTTATACTTTCTCTATTTGTTGAATGGCCACAATACAAAGACTTCTTAAGGTAACTACAAGACATTTACCCTAAGATCACACTAAAATCATATTATTTAAGAGAATGGAAAATAATTTTCTAATATGAAAAAACCCTCTAATTTTTGATTTGAGCAAGGAAATGTTTGCTATTTTCCCTGCCTTCTGAATAGCACATGATATGTTTATTTAAACCAAATTTTTTATTTTTCAGTAGATTCAGTGATACAACTTTACTATATTATTCAATAGTACTTGATCTGTGCCAAGCTTAGAGGGCATGTATTAATTCTGCCCCTAAACTGTGATGAATTAAAAGACTATCATCTTTTCTGAATAATTTTTATCAGTATTTCTGGCAGTTTTCTCATTTCTCTTTCAAGGGGTTACACTCACTGTGGTGAAAACTAGGTCAGACTGTGTGTTCTGTCATTAATAAATATCAGCTGAAATGCTGCAAATACACTTACTGATAGTCAAATAGCACAGAAATAATAAGGGCAAAAAGCATTTATGTCTATGATGACTAAAATAAACACAAAGGACATGGCAATCCCAACTGCTAAGCAATTTCTGGGAGCAAATGGTAAATCCCTTTGGGACCAAAATGGAATGATATTCCCGTACATTCAGAGATTGAAATAATTATAAAAACATGACCAGTCTTCAGGAAATCATTAAAAAGTTACAGCTTTGTTTGCCTGAGATACTGCAGGGGCCAATTTCATTAAGAGTCACCCTTCCACTGCTAAAGCATCAGGATGCCATTTACAGTTCAGTACTAGCAGACTGTCACATCATTAGAGCCTCTCTGGCTCATTACACAGCTTGCAGATGGTGCTCATCAGAATTAGGGACCAGGCTGGGACACACGCAGGGTTTCAGCCAATGTAGATGCCAATTTCCTGAGCCAGAAACATTGCTCCCTGCTTGCCCCAAGCCACAGGCAGCCACAAACAAGAACAGCACATTCAATAGTCAATGCCACTAAGCAGCCTGCTATGCAGAGAACAACTGCAATGATGACAGAATGCTATGTTTCAAAAGATCGTAAAAAGTCCAGGATGGTTTCCATCACCAAATTAGTTTGCTAGGAAGACAAGCTGCATCACTAGGCACCTTGCACACTGGGTCAGACCAAGTGGATTTCCCACTTCTTCAACTTCCACTCATTTTCTCTAGAAATCCTTATTCTCACTCACCCATGTAAAAACTAGGTAGACATCCATCTCCACATAGTTAAGACACATGATAAGACACATTGCTATCACAAACCCTAAAAGATTTTGAAAGATAAAATTCCTATCAAAATGTGCATTGGTTTTGTAAGGTTACATTTTGCTTGACTTCTAAACCCAAGGCTTCTGAACTGTAAACGTAATGGCTAGATTTACAAAAAAGGAAAAAAAAAAGAAAATGGAAGAAAACAATTAATTTTTTAAAGCTGTGATGAAAGTGGATATACAAACTTTTGCTTTCATATTTTATGTATATTTTTAAAATATTTAAATCTTTGGAATGGGAAAGCAAGATACATCTGATTCAGAGACACTGCAGCCACATCTATAAATAGCTGGTTCTCTCAAACTTTGATGAAGTTTAACATCTTGGATCTGATTCACAAAACTAAGTACATATTTTATCTTCATAGTATATTTGAAGCTGTAAAACACGGATCTATAGATGCAGTTTAACCCAGCTCTGTGCACACATAAAAGTGTTTTATAGTTGTGACAAGTGTTCTGTCACTGCCTGCAATAGTCCTTTAGTAAAAGTATCAGTGCTTGCAATAAAATCCTACCTCTCTGCTAGACAGAGCAGTGATTTGCATTGATTCAGAGTGACAAGGTGCCACCAGTGCTTTGCTTCAGAACAAAAGTAATGGAAATATTTCTGGGATATTTAACGTTAGCATAGGTAGTCATCAATTACCCGCTACATTTGCATTTGATGGTATTTGCAAATGTTTCAGAAGATTCATTTTAACCCTGTGCCCATCAAAGTGCATCACTGTCCACCTGCCGAGCAGGAAGTTGCTATTTGGATCCTTTGTAGATAAGGTCACAAAACCACTGCTTTTGTATAGGGTATGACCAAGAATTTACTTAAACTTTCTTCTTTACAAACTTCCCATTTACCTTCCAAGTCACATAGACAGACTGAAGAATGAAAACTCCTTCTACCAAAGTTGTAGAGCCAGACACTTTTCAGCAAAGAGTACACCCTGACAAGAACATCTCCTAAAGTTGTGTATCAAGCAGTGTTAAACCTTTACCTGAAAACATAATCTTGTCTAGTATCTGTATCTTCACCACAGACCTTACGTTTTCAACTTCAAGTCACGGTTTAATTTCAAGGCACAAATCCTACACGTATACACTGGGCACTACATGGAGAGATAACCAGCCATGCTTAACACAGACTTCAACTCTGTTTCAGAATTGTAGAATGGCAGCTGCCTCTGGAAGTCTGAGAAAGCATTTGAACGAAATTTGGGAAATGCACAGGAGCACTGCTGGCTATAATTCAGAAGCCAATTCTACTTCAGTCACCAGTTTTGAAACTTTTCTAAAAGTAACCATAGATCTCAGAAGAGGGGAAAAAAAAAAAAAAGGCAGTATTTCCAAAATATGAAATAAAAATGCAAACTTTCTTTGACCAAAGTACTTTTGTACCTTAGCAACTAATGTGCAGACAGGGTATTTAACCAGTATTTGACAACAGCCAACTGCAATGTTACAATGTACTTGTATTTCTATAGCCAAACCTAAACTCTAGATGGTTACAAGACATAAACTGCAAGTACCATAAATCCTGTAATCCATCTGGAGAACATACTGAGCAAAGAGCTCAAATCCAGATGACCAAATCCTGGGTCAAACTCCTTATTTCTAGTTTCCCTGCCCCCCCCCCCCCCCCCATCAGCTGCTATCGCCGTACTTTCTGCCACTTCTGATGCCCTGATGACACTATGCCAAGCCTACAGGGCATGTATTAATTCTGCCTCTAAACTGTGATGAATTAAGCAGCTTTATATTCTGTTATAATTCCAGTCCACTGATGGTTCACAGGGTCAAAAACCTCAATTCAGCACTAATCAATCTGATCTTCCAGCAAAAATCTTTCATGATCATTAACATCTTTAGCAACTGGATGTCATTCCATGCTGTCTGTTCCATTCTGAATGTAGCTGTGGAGAGATACCAGTCACACATTCTACAAAAAATACCAAAGATGTGACTTATGAGCATTCCTGACAGTACTCTGAATGTCATCTTGTACCCCCTCTTCAGCTATGCTGAAGTAATTTATTCTTTTCCAAATCAGGCAAATCACTCACCAGGTGGCAATATTTCCTCCCTTTCCCTTCACTGGAGTAGTCACAAAATGCTTATTGCTCATTTGTTCCACAGTAAATCTATTTTCCTTCTTCAAAATTACAAATTCAAGCTGCATTTTCTGACAGGATTCCCTCAGCAAGAGCACTATCCTTTGAATTAAAATTAGTGACATATAAAAATGGATCAAAACTGAACATAAACATCCATTTTCTATTGGATACAGGATATCTACAGGATAACCCTTTCATCAGCTAAGCTGTTATTTTTACTAAAAACATCTGTCACAACACTGTCAAATTTTTACGTTTTCTTTCTGATATGCACCTCCAAATCATGAACTGGTAGGAAAACAAAACAAAACAAAAGGATTTCAGTATCCATATTTGTCAAGAACATTTCTGACAAACAGCTGTCAGAAACTGCAAGTAACTACTGGTTCTGCCTTACCTAAATCATGGAGTGGATAACTCCTCCAAGCTCCTTATGGTTCTGCTAACCTGAATTAGAGAGGTAACTAAGAAGGGAAATATAAGAATAATTTTTTTTCTTTGCATATGAAGTATGCAAAGATTTTAATAAACACTGAATGTTCGTTTTCAGGTTTTCATAAACACTGAATCCAATGTGTATTTTCTAAGTATAGACACATGGATACAGGTGCTGGGGTAAAGTATTTCATTTGTACTTCATGCTACTGTTGTTCCGTGTGTCTTAGATTGAAATTTCAGTAGCTTGAGCTATCAAAGTTCACTGTACTCACTGTGTGTCACCTGGATTTCCCCATCTTTTTAGAGAAAGGGCAACAAATCTGTACCCCTCAGGTTCTCACGAACACACTCAAGTTTTTAAGGGAGGGAATACTTAAAGGCCCAATAATTTTAAACAAGAAGGAAGCTATTCAGAAAAAAGAAGTACTACTGCTAGACAGGGGGTGTGAGATGACGATACTGGCCAAATCAAGAGAATGGCACTGGACTAGGGCTAAGCAATTTTTAGTTGGGTGTTTTAAGACCAACTCAAATACACATTTAATTCCAGTATTCATTCTATATCCAGCAGAAAGAACTGTTTGCTAGCGTTCAACACCTTTCCCCTTGTTAAAGGCTAAAGCTGCATGAGCACTTACCTGAATCCCCGAATAAAAGAGACAGAACTCTAGACATGGCAATACTAGCGTTAAAAACAGTGCATTCATTTTTCTGTTTCTAAAACCATTTTTTGTTTCTAAAATGCTACTCAATACTGTAACTACTCAGCTTTCGGTATATAAGGAATCAGCTTAGTAGATTTCTTTAAAAAAAAAAAATTGTCTCTCCTATAATGCTCAGACGAAATCACAAAAAAAAACCCCCAGCAAATAAAGCCCAACAAAAAAAACCCCACAAACCCATTCAAAATACTATGTGAAACACTTTCTCATTACTAGAAGCTCAAATAGACCACTTACATTACAACAGTGCAAAGTCCTTGCTAAGTCCTATTGCACAATGGTTAACACTGTTCCCTGTATGTTGTCAGCCTCAATGACAGAAAGCTGCAGAAGAAACCCCGGCTATATACGTCCTCTTTAGCATTCAGTGCTGCAGGAATAAAAGATGCACTGAATAGACAGGCTGGCTTCAAAGCAATGAAATGCTAACAGTCTATTCCTGCCGTTGGCTTTCATTCCCAGAGTTGTTAGTTATTCCTTCTGTTGTTTACACTAAATATTCATTAGTAAGACAAGACATAAGCTTATTGTATTTTAGTATGCCAAAAATGAGGGAAAACACCCAGATATAGATAAAAGATGGAATTAGTGGACGTCGTGGATGACTATTATGCTGAATTTAAAAACTGGTGAGCCAGCTCCCACTGGAAGGTGTGGGGGTGGGTGGGAAACAAAACAAACAAATAAAAACATCACCCTTGAAATTCCGTAGAAAGGAATTCAGTAAAAGATGCTTTAGCTGAGCCCTAGGATTCCACTTCCTCCCCCTCCCATTGCAGGCCTTTTGCTTTGAGGGGTTCTTAAGGAACACTGAACCCCAGTTTATAGTTCGAAGCAAGTTTCAAGCATGTCATTTCCTTAAGAGGTACCTGCTTTCTGGTAAGCTAAAATCCCATCTTCCTCTGTTATACAGTTATGCAGAATTATATAGTCGATCACTGAAAGAGTAGGGCTCAAAACAAGCCTACTGTACCTACCACAAGGCTGCATACATTAGGCCATTAACTACAGAGTGGCTTTTCCCTGGAACATCCCTGCCCTCCTCGTGTCAGCTTACAGCTCTCCTTTCCAGGCTTGCTCAGTCAACTCCCAGAACCCTGCAGATAATTTACTTCCTTGTGCTGGAGGCAGACACTTCATTCCTCCTCACATGAGGGCACAGCCACTTCACTGAAGAGTGATGTTTAAAACTAACAGATCTGAATGCTGTTAGTGAGGAAAAGAAAAATGCAAAAAGCCTAACCTCCAGTACAGGAACTACACCAAGTCTTGACACTGCCCTCAAAAAACAGAGGAGGTAGGCTTGGCAATCACTTTTTGCTTAATTTCTCAACTATTCAGCCAAGCACCTGTAGGACAAAAATCCTATCAGTTTTCTGTATACAATTTTAAAAAAATCAAAAATAAGGTACTAGACTGCTGAGATTTTCACCGTGAACAGCTGAAGACTAAGTACAGCTAACTTATATTCCTCTGCGCCTTATTATGACATTGTTACAGAAACATCAGTATGCCACACATTAGCCTCTAAAATTCAGATTCAATGGTTTTATACAAAATACACCGTAACAGAAACCAAAATCAGGAAAAAACCCTCCAAATCAAGAGAGGCTGATGAGCTGGTCGTTTAATAAATCCTTCTGGCTCGGCTACTCTAATTCACACAACGACTCATATCACACCCAGTCTCCGGTATGTGATGAACGATCCGCCTGACGCTAAGGATCAGGTGCCAAGGTGAGCGGTCAGGATGATTCCAGTGTAATGCAGGCTGCCGATGACAAAGAAGAGATCAAGAAGTTGTGACAGCCGGGCATTTTCTAGACGACTGAAGAGTGGCACAGCGAGACTCGCGGATTTCCTGCTACCTATTCCTGCTTCCACTCGGCCCCCAAACAGCTCTGAACGTGTGTGTGTGTGTGCGCTCAGCCCCCTGCACGCTCGGTCCCGCTTCCAGTGTCCGGGGCTGGGACCGGCCACACTCTGCGCACTCCACGGAGGGAAACTCACGCCTCTGAAAAACCCTGTGCGCCCGGCTCCCTCCTCGCGTGGAAGTGGAAACCAGGCGTCCCCGTTTTGCGGGGGAGATCCGGTACCGCGGATGTCCCTCGCCCGCCCAGGGGGCCGGGGCGCGGAGGGGCCCGGTCCAGCCCAGCCCAGCCCAGCCCCGGCCCCGGTCCGGGCGTGGCGACGGCGGCAGCAGCAGAGCCGGGGGCGGCCCCGGCGCCGACAAACAACAGAGCCGCCCGTGCCCGTGCCCGTGCCCGTGCCCGTCCCGCCCGGCTGCGCTCCCCCGGCAGGAGCGCGGCGCCCACCCGCGTCCCCCGCCGCCGCGGCAGCACTCACGCAGGCAGAGCTGGGTGACATAGGCGTAGTAGGACCAGCAGAGGATGCTGGAGATGAAGAGCACCGGCACCCAGTAGAGCAGCCGCTGGCAGCGCCGCCGCACGCCACCCCAAGCGCCCGGCGCCCCGGCTGCCGGCGGCGGTGCCGCCATCTTCCCGCACCGCATCCCGGCCGCCCGCTCCGGGGGCCCGGGCCCCGGCCGCGCTCCCCGCCGGAGCCCGCCTCGGCCCCACCCTCCCGGCACGGCCGCTCCTCCCACCGCCCGCCCGCCGCTCCCCCCGGACTGGGCAGGGCAGGGCGGTGGGGGAAGAGGCGTCCGAGAGCCCCTAGCGTCTTCTCGGGGACCCGCCGGCTCTGCCGGGCGCGGGGCACGGCCGCGAAGTTCGGGGCCGAGCGGCGGAGCGGCCCCTGTGGCGCAAGTCGCGGCTCCGGCCTCGGGCGGCCGCCACGTGCCGGGGCGCTGGGGCGGGGAGCGCCCGGTGCTCGACGCTGCATCCCCGGCTCACCCGCCTCTGAAACGGCGGTGGCGACGCTTAACACCGCCCTGCAAGTGCTTTAAAACACCCAGTGACAAAAAGCGCTGCCTCGTTTGCAAATAAGGTTCGGAGTACCATGAACCACAAGTGTTGCGGGCGGCGGTGCCTTGGCGGGCAAGAGGCGGTGGGAGGCCACGGTGGCCAGGCGTGGCTGGCTTGGGGCTTTTGGTGGCCGTTCGTGCAGGGGAAGGTGGCAGAGGGTTATGCTGACTCACCCTTCCCCGAAAGGCTTTACGTTATAGTCATCATAACGAAACGCTTGTGAAGATCACAGTAAACCCAGCCTGCGTTACAGTATGTGCACCCAAATCGTTGCTGAATTACCATTGCGAAATCGGAAATGTCGAGCACGGCCTGTAGTATTTCTGCAATCTGCTAGAATCTCTCAGAGCATCGGTGGTGCAGTAGGTGGGAAGGAGCTGGTTGATTAAAATGGGTTTGGACTTTGAAATAAACCTTGTCTAATATCTCACGCAGGAGAGTAGGCATGAAGATAAGTAATCACTACCTGGAAGGCATACAACTGGCATTGATTGAGAAAAAGGCTGCAAGAGAGGAAAATAATATTGGAGAAAAGGCAGAACCAATAGCAGGTGTGCTGGCAGGTTCCAGAGTAGGAAATGGAGTAGCTATAGTATGTTTGTTGAAGAGACACAAAAAAAGAAGTTGACCATATGGCTGCAGTGTTTTTATGTGATGCAAAATCACGCACCCCTTTTTTTGTAAGATCAAGCTGTGACCAACACAGGATGATGTATCAAGAGGAATAAGATACATCCCATGGCAGTAAATCGTCTTTGCCTATTCAGGAAAAAGACTCATATGTCATTCTGAAGGGCTCAGCAAAACCATCTCCTCAATGTATGGTTATTACAGTAGAGAAATGAATGAAATATGCCCCCAAAGGATTGGAACATAGTAATTTCAGAAAAGATTCTGCATAATGGGGAATTATGTATTATACTTTAAAAGGTAAAGATACAGTGAACGGTGCTGAAAAACTAGATTTGATATTCCTGCGTACTGTATTTCTCAAAACAAGAGTAAAGGGACTGAAACCAACATGATGTAGACAATAAAAGCATTTTATTTTACCTTAATTAATTGTGGAAGTCATTGCTGAGGCCAGCATTTTAATAGAACATTTAAAGGATTTGACTTTACTATGTTTTAATGAAAACATCTGTGATTATTCAACACAGATTTTAAAAGCATAAGGAATAAAATTACCACTGCCTGAAGGTATATAAATAAACTGCTCTACAGGCAAAAGTTAAAAGAAATGAAGGCAATTTCATTCATTTGATGGTTTTTCACACTTATTTGGAAATATGTGACAGTGACCTCTCTCAGGTACCAAGGACAGTGTATCTATTGTGTTCTGTGTTTCCAGGGAGACATGTTTGTACCATGAGAAATTTGCAACTGCATGCTGTGTATGTATGGATGAAGTAAGTTTTGCATCCTCTTAGGGTCTATGAAAAGATTTCTCCTGTAAACCATTTTAAAATGCTCTGTGTGAGACGGGGCTTATTAACAACACATGCCAGGGAAAACTTTGTAATATAGTAATTTATTCTTTGGAATCATAGTTATTATAAAATATTATGCATATAGAGAGGTGGCAGTTTGCCAGGTGTGGGAATAAAAAGATGATGTATTACGAAGACCTTAAATTTTATCCTACAATTTCTGTTCAGAAGCTTTTCATTATCCCTTCATGAAAGTGGGCTTTCTACCTTTTTCCATGGTCACTACCACCCTCTGCTCACTGCTCAGCTTTCACAGTAATCAGAATTCTCTTATTTCATAAGCTAGTAATTACATGAATAATTACTGTAATGCATGCTTTACTGTAGCTCCAAAATCATGGTCATTCTGGTTCAAAATTAGTGAAATAAACAGGCAAACTTCACTTTAATTTAGATGGAACAAAAAAGCTTGCCCTGACTAACACTCTCAATTACCTTGGAGCATCCTTTGGTCAGAGAACTGTAAAGAATCCCTCTCTCCTGTCCTTGTGTCTTCTCCCCATGGACATGGGCTCTCTAGCTCTCCTTCATGTCCAGTTATTTTCTATTTCTTCCATGACTCTCATCACTCTCCAGCTGGGTCACAAGAGACCCTTTCTTCTGTGCCTTTCCTCCTCTTCTTCCCTCTGTGGTATGACCTGCAGAAATTTTAGGTAGCAGCAGAAAAACTCAAGAGCAAGCATATTCAAAGGAGCATTGTGTTATGGCAGAAGTAAATCCTGGGATAACCTAAACCATTAGGTATTAATGGACAGGTTTCCCAAATCAGTGTACTTGGGCTGTCTCTCGACAGTGAGAGAGATTACTTGGGGCACAGTTTATTGCTGTTTGTATGAAATGTTCATAAGAAAAAGATAGAGGAAATGAAGGTAATTTTCTCACCAGGAGCTGGGCTGAAGGAAGGTGGGGTTTGAGGAGGCAGCTTGAGTGTTTGGCAAATTGAAACGAAACATTCTTGTCATAAGCGGTACCACTTAGGCTTTCCCCTCAGGCAAGGTATATGCAAGTTATTGCTGGTAGATTTTTAAAAATGTGTCTGTCCTGGCATACATTTGGGTATTTCTAACATGACCACTTCTGACTATTCTCTGTACCCAGTTGTGCAAAGGGATGTTAAAGGGAGGGGTTGCCACCCATAGCTCTGGGGCTGGGCATCCTCCTCCCTGCTGGAGCCCAGCATGGGGACCTGGTGTCTCTGTCCCAGGCAGGTGAAGGTGGCTGCTGCTTTCCTGCTCAACCAGCAGCAACTTCAGCAGCACCTCTGCACAGGGCTCACACAAGTAGCAACAGCCAAGTCCCTTTCTCCTCTTTGGCTGACAGGGCTGAGGGTCACTAGTGAAAACACATGCACCTCTCTCCCCTCTACCCTCACGAGCACATGCATTGTTGCAGATCCCCAAGTACAGGTGTGGCTTCCCTGGTTGTCTGATACCCCTGCAGATCCCAGACCTTCTTACCTGCTCCATGGTCCCCAAATCACCAGCTGTCCAGCTTGGTGCTCATTGCATTTTGACAAGGTTCTTGTGCAGCTGGTCTTCTGAAACAAGCATCCTCCCGCTCCACGTATCCTTGCCAAGCACTCTGGCTGACTGGGGCTGTCCCTGCTGTTGCCTCTGTGAGTGTTCTTCGGGTGCATTGTACAACATCTATATGTCTGGCTTCCTCCCTTTGTCGTCCCACTTGGTCCTTCATCAGATTACATTAACAAAGCAGGCGCTCTTTCCTTCCACATGCTCTGACAGGTAGGTTCCAGCTGCGTTCAGATACAGAATGGGGAGTGGAAACCGTGCCTCTTTCTGAAGGGAGGCATCGTGACACCCTTAGCATGCAGTCCTAATTAAAAACTACTCCTTTGCAAGTCTAGGGGGGTCTGCTCTTCTCTGCAAACAATCTGATACGGTGGAATACTTCCTCCCCCACTACGTCCCATGTATCCAGTGGAGCGGCAAGAGGAGGAGGGAGGGTAGGACAGGAAAACACGTATTTGCTTTCACACAAGTGCAATACACAGAGCAGCAGCTAGAAGCAGGAAGACACTCAGGCAGACTGACAGGCACACAGCACTCATTAGGTGAACCAGCCAGCTCTGCAGGGATGCTCTTGGGCCTTCCTGACAGTGACTGTGCTGCTTGCTTCTCTCCAGAATGTTTGGGTGTTGGACCACACTTACCACACACAGGAAAAGAAATCTCTCTGCAACATCTCTGGAATATCACCTAGAAAATGTATGTTGCATCCCAGCTGGAGTTAGGGACCATCTGTGTGTAATTCGTGGCTCCCAGCTACATGAAAATAAGTAGTTAAGTAGCCTTCCTAGTCTCATAGCTGTTAAATGCATTTTAATTGAAGGGCTGGCCCAGATGTATTCAACTTGTTGCTCTCCCTCTCATCCTGGCTCGGTACTTAATTATTTGCAACTGTTTGGATACCCAAACCTAACTGTTGTCATTTGATGTTTTTTCTTTAATTTTTGTGGCAATTTGCCTGGTTCTCCACAGGAGGCACATTTAACTCTTCTCCAATTCCTTCCTCAAATTTCTTGATTCCTACCTCTGTATTGATACAATACTGTATTTGTCAGAGTCTGCCTTCAAGGAAGTTTTTTCAAACCTTATTTGGGCTTATTATCCACCCACTCTTCTGTCCCTTTCAGCAGTAATTTTTTCCTGGCATTGTTTTTTTCCCAGATGCATTCATCTGGGAATTTTCATTCTCTTGCTGCTTTTCCCTTTGTCACATAAGGTGGGAAACATGGGAAAAAGCTAAACCAGTTCCAATCAGTACTAGTTCTTGTGCAATGGAGATCTGTACAGTGCCCTAAGGTGGGAAACATGGGAAAAAGCTAAACCAGTTCCAATCAGCACTAGTTCTTGTGCAATGGAGATCTGTACAGTGCCCTAAGGTGGGAAACATGGGAAAAAGCTAAACCAGTTCCAATCAGTACTAGTTCTTGTGCAATGGAGATCTGTACAGTGCCCTAAGGCAAGTCTCTGCTTAGGCAAAAATCAAAACCCCTGCAGTAGAAAACCCTTCAAGAGCTGTATGTGAGAAACCTTATTCCATGCTGTGTGCACCGTTCCAGTGCTTTCTGCCCTTTGGAGTAGAAGTTACATGATTTAATGATTGATTCCAAAAGCAGACATCTAAATTTAAAATGATCAATCTGATAACTTCCCCCCCCAGATGGCGTAATTTAAACTTACTTTTACAGCTAATGCCCTGAAATGCCTTGACAGACTTGAGCCACTCCATGCCTTGGTTATACATCTAGGTTTGGCAGTTGTCCAGGGATGAAATACCTGCTTATGTTAGTGCTTTTTGTTGCTGGGGATCCTCATAGTATGTCTGCACAAAATGTAGCAACAGCCACATTTTCTTTCTTTCCACTTCCCATGGAAATGTTTTAACTGCCACTCTGTAAGCCAGTTTTGGTAATTTGTCCTCTGTCTTCATGAAATGATACAAAAAGGCCGCAGGGTTCACAGCACCACAGAAAGTAAATGCTTCAGCAGGCTCTTAGGGCGTCTGCCCAAAACAGCACAGATATGGATACAAAAATGCTGCTAGCAAGGATTTTCTTGCTATTTTCTAAGTCCGTGAGAGACTTTTCTCTCTCACAGAAGAGGTAGCAGAGTTATGTAAACAATGAAACAGCTGCAGCCTTTAAAAGTCTTGTTTATGGTATAGTAGAAAAATATTTTGACAATGGATGTTTTAGGATTTTAGCCAATCACCCCCAAGGGGTGGCTGGTCCTTTGTCCAATTAGACTATGAAGAAAAAAGTCTATAAAAGAGTTTGTAAAATAATTAAATCAATCTTGCTGCACAATTCCTGTCTGCTGGATCTTCTCTCCTCCTCCTCCCTACGGCTGCGGGACATGGTGATAGGGCCTAGGACTGTGGTAATACACAGACTTCTGGATTCCAGTCTCTGCTCCTTATACTGGGTTTTGTCAGATGGTTTCCAAGTGCAAGGGCATTTTTTGTAAAGCCTAGGTAACTAACTTCAGACTCAGTATTTTATTGCAGAGATTTGAATAACTGAAAGTTTATTTTTACAGGGTCGTACTCTTTCGAATCTAGGTTGTAGCTTCTGAATAGGGTTAGAGTTAAAAAATCCCAGGTGTAATATATTGCTTTTTCTATGAATATTTATATGTACAAAATTATGTATTTTAATAAAAAAATTTCAGGTGGGTACTAGTATTTTTATGTAATGCTACTACCTAATTATAATATTCATCTGTGGGAGGAATTTGTAAGTCAAACTAGTGGTGAAAATTAACATTACCCATTCAAGATTAAAGCACATCCTCATGTATTAAATTGTATGTGTAAGAAAAAAAATGCAATATATCCAAGGGCACTATCTGCTGACAGGTTCAGGGTGCCAAATGCCTTCATGGATTCTCAGATATAGGGAAAAATATTGTACATTCAGACCTCACACAAATTAGAAAATATTCATATAAATTTTGGCTTGATTTTAAGGGGATTTCAAACTTGGTATTGCTACAAATTAGTTCCAGATTCACTTTTTGAACAATGAGTTTTTGGTCTGATTCTTTTCCTTCTGCAAGTATTAGTCTACAGTTCTTTTACTAGAAACTGTCTTGAAAATATCCTCAGTGGGACAAGAGAGCAAGGCACATCATTAGGTAATGATCATTGTATCACACTGTCAAATCAAAATGAAAAATTTCTGTATAATTTTTTCCCCTTTATTTCAATGCATTTGTATCCTGATATTTAGGTGGAGAAGAAGAGATCAAATAACTACAGAAACCAGGCAGTGTGACTAACAAAATGCTGAAAGTCGCTGTTCAGTAGTTTTTTTTTCCTTCAGGTTGATAACGTTCTATGTCATACAAAGCAAGAATCTACAGTGGAAGGAGTTTGTATCCACTTACTGCTAAAATGTGCAAGGAGGGAAACTGCCACTGTGATCTTAAACATCAGCAGATTATCAGGGAGCAGCCTGCTCTCCAGGACATTCTACCAGGAACTAGGAGCTCATCACAGCTCAGACAAAAGTTGGTTAGTATCACAAGGCTACCCAAAGCTGAAGGTTTGCTAGTTCCCATTTTATCCCAGCTGGTCTAGGCATCTGTGGGCAGTTCCTAAGCATCCTCTGAATATTTACTTTTATCATTACAGTTTTCCCAACTTACAGAGGAGAACAAGAGCTGGTTTTAAGCAAAGCCTAAATTTATGCAACTTTTTACATAATGTAGTTGCAGCATACCCATTTTCTGTGCTGCCAGGAATTTTGCAGATTTTGAACAAGGTTTTATTGAGCCCAGTGACTGCTGCTTATCCGAGGGGTGCCTCTACAGCAGATGGCATGTGCCATTACCCTGCCTTGTTTTCACCTGTCCTTGCATTTTCAGGTCTTTTATGCAGAATTCTGTGGCTGAAAAGCAAAGGTATCTAAAGAGATGACTAAAAGAAGGAAACAAGTCTATTTTTTTGTGATGGTGAGATGCTCTAATTCAAAGTGCTTATACATTCATGTTACCAAAAAAAAAAAATTATTATGACAAAAGAATCTTAATTATATACACTGCAAAGAATATTAGTTTCAAGTGCATTTATTTTGAAATAAACAAGAATATTATATGTATATATTCATATTTATATTAAATAACATTATTAAACATGAAGAAAAAATAGTCTTAAAAACTAATGTGACACTTTCACATTCTATTTTATATTAAGTAACTATAGATAGGAAATATATAGAAAAATGCTAAAATTGCCTCAAGCCAGCCATAAAAGCAAAGTGCACTATTGCCTAGGGCAGTGGAAGAGCAAAATGGTGATGGTACTGCTGCTTCCTCCAAGGGGAGGATCACTGTGAGTGGGAAGTCATGAATGAAAAGGAAGGACAGAAACCCCTTCAGTGACTCCCAACGTTTTCTTCCCTTTTTTTTGTCCTTCATCACTGAAGTAGTAAACTGGGTTTTGCATATGCTGACAAGAAGCAGTGAGACAGTTCTGCGTACCGAGACGATACATTGAATACAGTTGATTCCCTAAATGATTACACAGGGATTGCACCTTATCTGTGTTCTGCTGTGTCAATTCAAGAACCTTTATCTCAATTCATTTCATTTTTTTCTTGTTGTCAGTAGTTTAAGGACACCAAGGTGGAAATTTTGAATTTATTTATCATGAAATATAAACTGAACTATCATCCTTTGATAGTATTCTGAACTGGCTTGGGTTTTGCGGTTTTTTTTCAGATAAAAGCCACACTTAGCACATATTTTTTCTACAGTTCCCAGTGTGGAATTTCTTAAAAAAAGCTTCCTTCTCATTTTGTTTTGATTTTTCTGTGAGAGATAAATCTTAATATAAATTAAGCATTTCTAAACTTAGGTGCACTGTTACACAGATACCATACATCTATTCACATTACATATAAGATGGTAACTGAAGAACATGTGCATTGAATAAATTTTTAAAGTTTTCTTTCATGTATATGGAGTAGTAAGATATTTAAAAGCATTATTTTAGTTCTGATTGTCTGACTACTAAATATTTGTGTTTCTGATGACAATTTTTTGACATTAGTTTAAGTATGTGTGTATTCAGCTAAAAGTATTTCAAGGCACAGTCTGTTCCTAAACAGATACAGATTTATTCAATGTCCAGTGAACCTTTTCAAGAAGGGTGTAAAAAATATGTGTTATTGTTTGTGTGGATTTAATTCCTACTACCTAACAATAATCTTAATAGGGAGTAAGGAAAAATGCTGTTGCTGAATATCAAACAAGTAATACTCAAGTAATATTACTTAGTGTTGTTCTGTACTGCCACATGCATTCACGTTTTGTTGGTTTTCTGTTTGACACAAACACAAGCTATTTATCTAGTTTTCAGATACTGCATTCCGGAGTAGCAAATTAGACAACTATAACTTCTACTCAGTGCCACTTCATATAAAAGTGCACTATTCACAAGAAACACATGAATTTGTACTCTACCAGAAACATATCAGTGTATGGCAATAAAATTTATAATAAATATTACAAAGTGTGTGTTACATGAATTTGAACATTTTGACTTTTCTTTGACATACTGCTTGTAAGACATCTTAAAATCTGTACTATTTTTTAAAGGATAAATTCATAAACATAATAATAAGACTTGGAGAATTTGAACATTATAGTCCATACAGTACTTTTCTTAGGTAAATACCTATCATTCACATTATCATTGTAACAGCTTTACTCTCTTTGTAAAATAACAGCTTCTAAGAGTTTAATTTGTCCATTCAACTCATATATAATGTTATGATGCTTGAAGTAGTCTCCTTTTCACTTTAGCACAAACTTTAAATAGTGCTCTTCTGAAAGCAAATTCACAGTCTAAGCTGATGCAGGCAGTTTCTCTTCGCTGCCAAACATCTTCCTGCCCAGGTGTAAGACTTATTTTTGTTTTCTTTTAAATGACAAATTTATCTCAAAATAATAAAAAATAATATTCAAAAGGTGTTCTTACAAAAAAAGGCTTCTGCCACTCATGTGGTATAGTTAGTTCATCAATTAAATAAAATATATACTGAAAAGCAGTTTTAGGAGTTGACAATCACTACACTAAATGGAAAAGAAGTTCTGTGTTTTGTACTGCAGCTGGAAGATTCACAATTCACCTGGGTTAATTTGTTCTTCATTAAGAATTCATGGGAATAAATAATTCTAGCCAGTGCAGATAATCCTGATTTCTTCCTTTATCTCAGCATATCTCGTCTCCGAAATTGCTTCCATAGATCTCTGAGATGTTCACTGGTTACAGTCATCACACAAGAGTAATATTCCTTCCAACCATACTTTGGAGTCTCCTGTGAAAAACATATAATTGGAAAAAAGATATCATTCACTAAATTCCTTAATTCTACCTTAAATTTTTTTCAGGCTCATACACACTAGATAGATGTTTGAATATTAAAATAATGAGAGATCAAATTTACTTACTACAAAATGAGGGTCATAAATCCATACAAAGGTTAAGTATTCAAAAGGCATCCTCACCTCACAGCACACAGTTAGCATTCAACAAATAGCCTATTTATATTAAAAGATGCAAGAAAGTATTTCTTCTTTATTCAGGTATGTCCACCTCCCTCTCTAGTTTTGCTCCTTGTTTCTTTGTATTGACACTGTACTAAAAAGTTCACCTATGACACCAAACAAAAAGCATAGAAAATTATTGATGTTCATTAAACTGAGGTACCAGCAAAAACCAAATACCATATAGGCAGATGACATGAAAGCTTCTTTATACTAGATTACCTTAATCCTAAAGTGCATTGTAGTTCAGCAACATGAATTAATTGTCAATTGAATGGAGAGGAAATCTGGCCAAGGGCTGGCCTGGGAGATGCACTGCTCTGTGCTCCATACTATCTGTAGTTATCACTGGATCTCATTAATTCTTCCTCTGTTCCTAACTCCACAAGTCTATTTTCATAGCAAGTGTAGAAAGATGGAGAGATACTAAGAATTAGAATAACTGGGGAAAGAAGCCACTTTGCTCCTAGTTTATATGCTGAGCATATGTCACATGGTGTGGAACATCCCTTGGGCCACTTGGGGTCCTGGCTGTGTCCCCTCTCAACTCCTTATGCACACCCAGCCTCCTCACAGGTGGGGTGGGGTGAAAAGCTGAAAAGTCCTTGACTCTGTGTAAGTCCTGCTCATAACAACCAGTACATCAGTGTGTCATCAACAGTATTCTCATCCTATATTTAAAACACAGCACTGTAGCAGGTACTAGGAAGAAAATTAACTTGCTCTTAGCTAAAACCAGGACACATGGTGAGAGACTGTCCAATATCTTGTTTTGGTTGAACTGAGTGAAGGTGTTAAAGAGATTGCCACACTGCAGTACATTAAAACCCACCATTAGACAGTGAAGCCTACATCTATTTATTCTTATCCCTCATCTTGTTTAATTAGAAAGCATAGAAGTTGTAAATATGCAGAAAACAATCTATTCCACAGTAGTATATGATACAGATGTTAAATGAAATATTAGAAATATTAGATGAATGCATAATTTACTTGAGATATATAGTCAATCTCATGAAAAAATGCATTACTTGCAAATTGCACTGCATTATTTAACAAAAGCATATTGTTTATTAACCTGTGCTTTAAGATATGCATTTATTATTTTATGAAACAAGTTCAGAGAAATGTTCATGAAAGTCATTAAATGCTGAAATACACTGACTGTTCATCTACTTATTTCTAATGTACTTATTTCTAATGTATGCACTGTTGTACCTACTCTCAGTGCACCAAATCCGCAGAAGGAACAGTCTGTCCACTCATTCTGCAGTGCTTTTGCCTTTCACTGGAATAATCTCCTCCCACTGTATCCAGGTATGTTTTTAAGTTTCTTGTCAGGTTTAGAATCAAAAGTGCAAGTTCTGCAATTTCCAGTTACTTTTGTAAGATGAGTCAGGAAGGTGTGCCTAATCACACACTTCTCACCTCTCTGCTTTAGAGAAGAGGTAAGCAAAAGTCTCTTCAAACAGTAAGCAACAGCCGCTTTTGTTTTTTTTAAAGCTATCTTTTACAATAGATGTATTCAATTGCTGTGTACTAGGAAAGTATATAAATTTAAAGATTTAAAAAGATTAGCTACATGACAAATTTAATCTCACTTGACAGAATGAAGTGTTTACAAAAGACAGCAATTTATAGTTGAAATGGCTGGAAATGAGGTTCTGAATCCATGCTTCAGTTTTTCATGTCTTTTTCAAAAGAAATTTCCTTCCTCAGTCAGTCTCAAGGTACTCTTTTCAGCTATTAACCATTACCTCCTAAAAGCTTTTAATGAGAAATTTTGAAACTTCACAATATTCAGACCATCTAGAAATCAGTTATTTTAATACAAAAAATCTTAAGATGCTCAGAAAATTACTAGTACACAGAAATTAATTTCTAGGTTTACATTTGTGATGTAATAGTTACTTTCAATACTTCAGTAGTCAATAAAATCACAGTTATGGCCTAAGTATCTATTACAGTTACTGAGCACACAAATAGTTTAGCGAACAGTACTTTAAATGGACTGTAATCCCTTTGTAAGTTGGTCTCTAGCATCCCTTTTTGGAAATTAACTTTGAAAGGGCTTTGTTAGAAACTTCCTAGATAATCCTTCCACACGACATTCAAAGCAGAGCTTTGCTCCATGCTCTGTTAGGCAGTTCTCTACAAACATGTTTTTCAGTTCTCCCTGCAATGTGTGCAAAGGAGTACCTGCCAATTCGAGTCAGGCTGTGTGCCCTGCAGGGGCCACACACAGCTTGTACAGTTATTCCCCAAGGAGAAATTTTCATTATTTATTATACACGTACAACATTCTTTACACTGTGGAATAATGGCATTAGTGCATTTTGGAGATACGTGACATACAGCACAATGTGCTGTTTACCACTTTTCAGAGTGCAGATTCAAAGCAGGGTATAATCTGTGGTAAGCGTGCCAAGTATCTTAATCTCCTTCACCAGAGTTCTACATTTACTGTAGAAAAGCACAATGTTTCAAAGCACAATGAACTGTACATTTATATTTGGAAAAATTAATAGTAGTTGCACTGCACCTAACTTTGGGATGTAGTTGCAGCTGATTTTTGTATTTCATGTACATTTATGTGCTTCTTTGGACATCAGACTGAAAATTAATTACCCACTGAAATTGTTCAATTTCAAATCAAATTATTCCATTTTTATTATCTTTTCAATTTACACACTAAATGGAAAATAATGATTTTTAGAATTATATAAATCCACTTTCACTCCACGATGTATGGCAAAGACAGAACTATCTCTGTTCTGCTCCACACTATTTTCACCAAATCACTTCACATGCCTTCGCTAAAGTTTCTGTTTCCATTAACTGGCACTTGCAATGAACCTTGGTAGAAGCTTACAACAAATCTGAAGAAATATTATGAGTTATGCAATGTTTTGCACAAAACGGAACTCTTAACAACTGGTTCTGTCACTGTAATGCCTGGGCTTGATCTCAGAGGTCTTTCCTGACCTTAACAATTCTGTGATCCTGACTCGTGTTAAGAAACAAGAAGCACTTGCTCAAGTGAAGAGCAGTAGCGAACTAATGTGTCAGCAGGGAAGAGGGAATTTTATATATACAAGGCTTACATTGTATTCTTCAGTGCACAAGCAACAGCTATTTGTTACAGACCTACCCAAGCAAGCTTGCGTACAAGAGTAATTTTGGTACTAGCATCCAGGAGCTCCAGGTGGGAAGCACAACAGGGTAAATAACCAGCAGCCTCTACATTAACTCAGTAAGGCTGCCTGTAGCCAAGTCCATGCCCTGACATCTAACCTGGTTTCTCTGTCTCCAAATGGGTAGTGTAGACATACTGTAATTCAATTTTTTTTTGGAAAATGACTTTATACAGAATGAAACATCACCCTTTATAAATCTCCATGGTACATTTTTTCCCAGTTTACATCATCTCAGTATATGAATTAATTAATTTAGTGCCTGAATTTAGATCTGACAAGGTGGTGATTGATGTATGTACACTTGATGCTTTTACCACAGTCTCTCTTTTTGTCACCAAGATAATTCTATTGATTAGGCACTGGATTCCTTTGTGTCACTGCATTTTCTTGTACTTGGTCACATACCCTTCACTGAAATGATTAGGGAAGTATCACGACTGTGTAGCATTTTGCCAGTTTCCTGCAAGAGCTGTTCCACATCTTGGAAAGTTTACAGTTTAAACAATGCAACTATAATGTGGGTTCTGACAAAAAGACAAAGTACTCCTAATAATTGTTTTTAAAATTAAATGAGAAAAGAAGAAAGGAAGCTTTGAAAGTCAGAAGGTTAAGCTAAAGCCATGACTTTCCTCTCACGTGACTAGTGACTTGGATTACTAAAATGTTGTTTAAACTACTTTATTAGTCATTTACACTTCCCATTAGTAAGGTGGAGAAACCAGATGCTTTGTTAAGATCAAATTTCCTGTTCTGTCCCTCACATATTAGTACAATGCTTCAGTATTAGGTTTATAATACTAAAAAGGAAGCATAATTTTAAAAGTGTTAATAGTTAATCAAAATAATAAAGACATAATCCTATGGGTGCTAAATGTTACACATACAGGAGGAAGAGCATATGCAAATCAAACAGAACTCATCTTTCTAGTAGGACAAACCAGCTGTGTACCCCCGGACATGCCCCAAACCATCTCTACTGCTGAATTTCAAAGGACCAGCCTGCTCAAAAGATGTGACACTTCACTGGAAAAAAAAAAAAAGGTCTGAGAAGTTCCAAAGAACATGGTTTGTGCTACATGACATACTGTGACACAGGAACATGTCAATACTTCAGATACATTCCCTCTCCCTTGCCTATCTTGCGCAGGGGTCTACAAAAGAAAACGGTAGTGGGACTGGAGAGCTGATGGGCTACCAGTCTGGGTAAAGAGACCCCATCTCTCATCCTTACAGACTCAGATTTTACACTGCTGATGGAAGCCAGATATCCCCCCAGATGAAGAGGTTCCAAGGTGCTTCGCTTTGCTTTCCTGACATGCTATTTCAGAGTTAGGAAGGAAGGGTTAATCAGATACAAGTGCTCGGAGAGGCATATGACAGAACAGAGGAGGACTCAGAAGGCCAATATGACAATGTATGGAGCCATCTGAAGATGGTTATTGAACAAAAAAATCTCAGCTTAATATTGTGCCTCAGAATTAAAAACAGCAGGGGAATGACAGTCAAACCCTCCTGGATCAGGAGCATGAGATGTGCTGTACCCCTCACAGGGTCACTCAGAGCAGACCACTGGCCATGGGGCCTTGTTTGTCATGGCGTACATCTCTTTGCTCCTCCCCTCTGTAAAAAATACATCTGGGAGCCAACAGCCTTCATAGCAACTCCTGCAAAGTCTTTACATGGAAACAGGAAAAACCCTTGAATTGCAAAGGAACAAACTCTTGCTTCATGTAAGAGGAGAAATGTCTACTAACACAGCATCTGCTGTGTCCACTGTGTGACAGTTTCACAATATGGCTACAGAATACGTGCACCTCAGTATTTACCAAAACCCCCAGTACAACTGAATTGCACGAATGGACATTCATGTAGTGAATATGTGAAAACAGCCATGGTGATCATGTGTGGACACAGTGCTGATCTTTCAAAATTGCTGGTACAGCATTAATTTAACCAATAATACATTATTGCTTTCAAGAATGTAACAGTATAAATCAAAATAGAATCCAGTCACTAAAAGTCAGAAAAATCTGCCTCTACAATCTTCCTTGGTAACTACTTATTAGCTATAAGTACCTGAGAAATTACTTAAGAAGGGGTAACAGGACAGACAGAAAACAGCAACAGAAACTATGAAAGAATACTTTTCCTAATTCCAAACACAGTACAAAATCGCAGCTGGCTTACAAAACAGTGACAGTGTGAGTCAGTCATTACCAGCTCCAGGATAAAATTCTACTGCTTCAGTCAATCACACAATGTGATGCCTTGAGCTACTACATTGCTTGCAGTCATATAACCTATTCCTGAGAGTTTTGGAACAGGAAACAAAGCAGTGACAGCTCAACACTCAGCCATTCCTGCAGGCATGCCAGCACACTCAGACTGGTGGCTAACACATACCGTCATTTATCTGCTATAGAGCTCCTTCCTCACGCAGGATTTGAAAGTAGTATACCTCTGTATAGGTTTGTAGCCCTGTGGAGCAGAAGTGCGCAGATGCAGACAACATGTGGAGGCAGCCAGGGGTAAGCGTAAGACAACGGTATCATGAAAATACAAAAAAATGGCTTTAATTGACAAATAGCTAGGAGATACAGTACAGTATGTGTTATGCAAAATGTTTACCATTTAGTCATTAAGTTCCAAGTCTTTCAGTTTAAAAATAGAATTGTAAAGGAAAGGGAATCTTCTTATATATTTTTAAATTTGGGGAAAAGAAAGGGAAATAATTATTTTAACTAAACAGTAAGCAAAACTAAAGCTTTTCATGTCTGAATATTTTTAATAAATTTATGGCAATATTCTGACTGACCACTTGATGGCAGCTTAACATATGAGATTATTTCAAACTACTAAGACAAAAACAAGGTTTCAAGTTAAGGTACTAAATTGCAGAAAAAGAGAAATTTCATTTGGTAAAGTCTTTTCCAAAAACGTATCTAAAATCTGTATTAAAATGAGCATTTATTGTGTTCTTATAAGAGGTAGTACCTGACCCTCCTGAAGTTTGTAAGTTCAAAGCTAAGCTTTTAAATAGGACAAACCTGGTACATACTGACTGACGTTTCAGAACTGCATTTTCATTGCACTTGTGTAACTCTTTGCTCTTAAATAGGTTTACTTTAGTCTGGCTATATAACCACAAAATGCCCTTTTCTAAAATACAGGGTCCCAGTACCAAGTTCTTACGCCCTCAAGATTCTGGGCAAACATTTTAGTGAAACAACTTTTAAAAAGGTTGAATTGCTAAGTCCAAGACGTAAAATCGTACTTCAAATCATAGGCCTAATTGAAATTTTTATTTTGGGATGTTTTTGGAAAGATAATCAGACACTACATTAATTGTCAGACATTAATTGTGGGACACTTAACATTAAAATCAGGCATTTGTACTTCATAAACGGGTTCAGATTTCTCATGGCCAGGATTTCTATGTTGCTACAAAATACTGAATAAGCCAAAGCTGTTACGATCTTTTATCTGTATAATGGAACTGACTGAATCTTTGAATATGGATTCAAAATACAGTTATTGATAAAGAAAAGATTATTGATAAGTTATTGATAAAGAAAAGGTTAGTGATTTGTTAGTTTTGATTTAGCGCAAGATGACATTTGAGCCCTCCACATTGTAGGAGCAAGAGGGCAAAGTTTTACTTGTTTTGGACACACTAAATACTCTGTAACTTTTAATGTACGAACAATAGGAAGCAATTAATGACAGTTTCCGCCATCTGGAAAAAAGGTTCTTAGGCATTTTCTACTTTTCATTCTAAACCAAGACTGCAGTGGGTGGGAGATGTTTTTATTAAGGCAAAATTTTTACAGATTTTTTTTTTTTTTTTATGAAAGCAAATTTTTGCAGAATTTTTACTATTATCCACTTGTGGAAAAACTTGGTGTGACACTTAGGAAAACTTAGTGGAAATTGTAATTCCTCAGTTTAATACTGTAATTGTCTTGGAATACTACTGATTAGCTAAGAGAATGCATTTAACTGAATTACAGGACCAAATCACAATTATCTCCTATGTAATACAGGAGATTTCTAGTATTTAACTTAAATCAGAGTTATAATTTATGAAAGACTATTATTCTTCTGAATATTGGCTATTCTTTATAGTTTTTTTGCAGGCCACTGGAATATTTTATAGTGGTCCAGGCAAAAGCAAGATACACACAGAAGACTGAATAGTGCTGGATGATACAGATTTTTAAGAATTATATGTGATTTCTGTCATGCATTTTGTGAAATAGAAACATGTAATACAATTACAAGAATTACTTAGTAAGCGGACTGTTTTCTGGTTAAATTCACATACACTGCACATTTACAATTAGTAAACAATTAAAACATATAGCTGAACAGCTTGAAACAATTGTGAAACAATCATCATTACCACACCATAATAAAAGGAATTGAGGACCAACGAGGAAATAAGTTTTTTACAAATGGAGTGGTTGTTATCCACGTTTTATGTTTGATCATAATATTACAGAAATAACAAGTAAACTATTAGACTCAACACCACTTCACAGAAAGTTCTAAAATTACATTTGGGAAGCTAACTAAAATTAACTAAAATTACAGAAATAACATATTGAAATGTGACTTTAGGAACCATAATACAGTTTAAGATTTATGTCTAAGCAGTAAAGCAATAAGGTTGTTAGTTAGAACACCATTTTACATTTAGTTAAAAATGTTATCACCTGTCATATGAAGAAAAAAAATGACTGCAAGTAATTTCTTGCCCTCTAGCTTATTATACTTGAATATATTAGGTACAGGGTTTAATTATTAAAATCACCTCTGGACTAGAACATAGCATTGTTCAACACCACTTCACTAATTCTTTATTTGAAAATTAAAACTACCTTCTGCTGCAACTCTTTCCAACTTGGTATTTTATATAATGTTTTAGAAGAGCATTTAGAGTTGACCTTTAACTAAACTTCCTGAGCTTGAGAGAGACAAATTCTCTTTTCTCTGCAAGCAATACAGAGATAATTGCGGCCCTTGTTAAAATTCTTAATGCTAATCTATGAATCACACAATACAGAAGAAATGACAGTGTAGAGGGATTTCTCATCTCCTATTTGGTTTGCCCACTATAAAGGTACATCATGTCCTCTAAGTATTGCTTTCTAACAAAAAAAAAAAAAAAAAATCAAGAATTTACGAAGGATTTTATCTTACAGGTTGCTTCAGTGTTTCTATAAAATGTATGTCTTTAAACATATGCACTGCTGGTTTGAAATCTACAGATGCTAAAGTAGTGGTAAGTAGCAAAGTCAACTAAGATAAGTATAAAAATTAGAATCCTTACCCTAAACCCTCGATTGAGTCTGTCTTTCATAATGCCAATAAATTCTTTGTAACTCAGCTGGTCATCTCTGTCGACATCAAAAATCTTGAACACTGTGTTCACCAAATGTGCTGAAAGCTTCACACCTGTGGCTACATACACAGCACGCTTGAATTCATCTGCATAAGGAGAGCACCAGAAAAAAAATTTAAAAAGTGAATTTAATGGTACTTTGTGAACAGCCTATTATGAAATACAAGTAAACTTTTAACCTGAGTTTTCACATTTAAATACTCAAAAAAACAAGAAGTGAAAATTAGGACTGAATTTCACAGTTCTAAACTAAGTAGTTCTTAACTGATATAAAATGACACTGCTTAATTGGTGCCAATTGTTTTCCACAGAAGATAACAATCCATGTATTATACTATGTGCAATAACAAAATTAGAAAAACATATTATAATTAAACCTATGCCACATATATGGCATTTACTTATTTGACACAACACTGAACCCAAGAAATAGAGCAGGAGAAAATGACACAATCCCTTGGTAAGGGCACATGAGGTAGGACCATCCTGGTGTTACTGGGTCACACCCATGAAGAGGCTACTTGAGGAGAGCATGCAAGTGATGACTTTGCATATTGCTCACCTTGTACTCCCCAAGCATCACAACTGTTTTATTAAGGGTTTTAGTAGGTCATACATGCCTAGTTCTTTCAGTACCCACTTACTGATTTGTTAAAAATCTGTCTGATCTGTCTTTGGACCTTGTGACACTGTTTTCTTCTACAGCCTTTGTAGAAGGCCAAGTTTCAGATGCTCACTGTGTAAAGAAAGGCTTTTGTTTGCTTTTATCTGATCTCTCACTGGTGTCATCAAGTGCCTCTTAACTCCTGTATTGTAGGATTTGATGGACAACTATTCTGCATTCAGCTTGTCCCCCACTTACATGACTTTGCACAATATCTCTCATGATATGACCAAGCCTTCTCCTCTGAAAGCTGGAGTCCTAGCATTTTTAGCCTTTTACTGGAAATATTAAAACTAGGAAATACAAAACATATTTGCATTTTTGTCAACAGTTCTATATGGACATCAATGTATTTTTGTAAAAATACAGATATTTACCTTGACCTATGGAACGACTTGCAAAATTATACATTTGCATTGCAATTGTAAAGTCTTCTAGATTGTTCAAGAATTGAAAAAATGATCTAAATTCTTCAAATGTGATACCCTAAAAAGCAGGAGAACAATATGCACTGTAAGAATTACCAGTAGTAACAACAACTGAATAAACAAACCTTGCAATTATATATGTCTACTTCATTTAAGAACAGATACCACACCCATAAAAAAAAAAAAAAGGGGGATTTATAGTAAAAGTCAGTAAAGCAGAGAACTGGAGTTTCTTGAGGAATGCAGTATGTCCTTCCTCTGTGCGACTGCAACAAGACTGCAATTCTCATCAGAGCAAATCAAAAATACTGTTCCATTGCTGAGGGCAATTTTTAAGAATTCCAGGATTATTACAATACAGTAGTCAATATTGAGAATAAAAAATGTAGGTTTGGAAGAACACTGGAGTGTGTTTACTACTGAAAACCTGCAAACCACTATTATATATATGTGAGTGTGTCTGCTCATATAAATACATTGAATGAATCCATAAATGTGTTATGATCTACCTTAAGCCTGTATTTTAAGGTGCAATTTTTACATATCCAGATTTAGACACCCAAGTCTCTTCAGCTGATACTCCAAGTATCAAGTACTGGAAGGTTTGTTCAGCTTTTTAAAAAATCTATTGCATTTTGACCAGACTTTAGAGTATCTTCTGTGAAAGTTTCACTGAAAGTTTCTTGTTAAAAGAGTTTACTTTATCTTCATTCCTTGTGATATTTTTTCTGCTCTTCTCTTGTCTTAATTAGAGATCCAAAGATCTGATAAACTATCTCTAAATCAATTTTGAAAGAGACCTGAAAATAAGACTTTGAATTAAGCCAGGACCATTACCTATATCAAATTCCCATTGGTCTCAGCCATTCTGAACATGGAATGGCATTCCTTGTCAAACCTTGATCTCCCTAGACTCATTTAACTATAATTCCTGGCTATTTTTCTGTTTGCTTTTATCCTTTTATCCTGTTTAAGTACTTGTCTCTGAAAATATACTTGAAGGCAATAATAAGACCTGTGAGCCTTTCTGTTCAAACTAAAACATTGATCTATGTCTGTCCTCAAACATATACATAGCCTTTATGGTATGTTGGAACACAGAAAACATACAAATGTAAGTTTGTGCCAGAGGAGAATATGGCAGAGGTTGGATGCAAACCAATATGAAACAGCAAGGACTGTGGAAAATGTGGACAGCAGCGTAATACTGTTATAATAGAAGAATTTAATAGGTCTCCACACACTTGAGATGTAAACCCCTGCTTAAATGATCCTACATAAGTGCTAGCTAAGATTTATAAACTCTTTGGTGAGCTTGGCCCATCTCCATCATGAATTGCTTTTCTCAACAAGCAGATCCTTCACAATTGGGAGGAAACTTTCATACATGCAAGTAGAACAACCTCCTTATTTAAATTTTTATCCTAAAAACTTAGTATTTTTGTTTCATTGCATTTGACACTAATAGTTTATGTGTCCAAGTTCTAGTTCTCGCACTGTGTTTAGACTGAAAACTCTATCGGACTGGAATAATTCTGTCATGCATTTGTGAAATTCCCAGATCAGTGAAACTTCGTGGCAAAATAGCCATCGTAGAAAACATCCACCGAAGTCTTGAGCTGACATTTTCAGGTTCACAAATCCTTCATGTGCACTTATTTGTCCGTAAAAATTCTGAATGCACAAAATAAGTGTAAGAGGTCAGGCTACTGCAAAAATCGTGTTTGCGTGCATGACTTTTGCTTTTCCTAATAAACTGTCTCTTTCTCATCCCTCAAGTTTCTGGCTTTTACCCTTCCAATTCTCTCTCTGATCCTGCTGGTGGGGGAGTGAGTGAACGGCTTTGTGGGGCTTGGTCAATGGCTGGGGTTAAACCACGACAAAAAAAAGAAGCTAACTTTTTTATTTATGTGGACAGATTAGATTTTACTACATCAAAGAAAATTCAGATTAATGTACCAATGCTGCTAAAAATGCACTTTCTTCAGAGCTGATATCCATAGCAATTCACGATGCCAGCTTAAATGAATCACTGCTTGGCATCTAGTTAGTAAAAGGAGGAAGACATCCTGTGAGCAGGCAGCATGCCAGCTGAACATTTTAATGTAACTAAAATATTACAAAAGATCATCGTGTTGCTTTAGGGGCTTCTTCGTACAGTGCCGTGAAAGATTAACATCACCAGCTGTGAGAGTAGGGGCTTATTACTTTACAGACTCGACTAATTTTTCTTCTAAATGGAATCCTCTGGTTAGTATTAGTATTGCAGCATATCACTGTCATGAAGTAGAGAGCACATTTTATAATTTTCAAATTATAGTGTTATGGCAAGTGTAAAAAATGTGACAACATTTGAACAACATATGAACAACACCTCCATGGCAGTAAGAGGCAAAGTCTCATTCTCAAAAGCCTGTGGCCAGCATTAAGAGATGTCACAGGGATTTACTTTTTCCACTGTACTGACAGGACATTTACCAAGCCAATGATACAAAGTTATGAAAAACAGCAATGTCTTCTTTCACTTAATGGAGGTATAGCATATGGCATACAGATACATGGCACCAGTCCAGTGCCAGGACATTCCCAGAACACAGCATAAAAGTATATTTGTAAACAAGTGACAAAGCTTTCTACATGTAAGTTTTCCTTCACTGATGGTCCCACCAGAGACCAAGAAGAGGAAATTACAGTGGAATACTTGCTATGACATTGGAAGACCTAGAGATGAACTTCAAAGAATACTTTCTTGTGTTCAAAAAAAAAAGTCTGTACTTATATTAACTTCACCTTTGACATTCAAAGTATTTCTCTATACCTACAACTGTCATTATTTTTCAGTTTCTCAGGTGATACTTACATGTGGATACTAAAAAGCTAGATGCAGAGGAATTTTCCAGCTTTCTGCAGCATCCTGGGAAGTTTTCCTTCCTCACGCAAGCTAGCAGAAAACAGTTTGAGGTTTTTGTAAACCAAGACTGTATCTAAAACCTGCTAACTTGTTTTCCAGTTTTTGTTATGGTACATTGGAAGGTTGTTTTAAAATGGGTGTTGTGGAGTCTCAGCCAATCATTCTGGGGGTGGTTGATCAAGGGACCAATAATGTCATGCTACTCTGGCGACCTAAGGTATATAACCGGATTTATAATTAATTAAATGCCCCACTTTCTCCTGAACTTGAATCCTGTGTCATTCTTGCCATCCTCGGTACAACAGCTACACTTACATCATTGTTTTTATGCAAGACCTGAAGTGAGTGGCTTTGTTTTTTTAGATTTCCATCTGGAACCATGCAGTTATAGCAGTTCTGTTGCACTGTCTTGGCTCTGAATATTGAAAGCTGCACAGACCTTTTATGGCAGTTTGATCTGAGCACCTCAGCAGCTAGACCAGGAACTTGGAAAGGGTGACTGAGCAGGAACTCTGATCCCAATCTTACTTCTTCATTTTACACCTAATCTGGTCAAAGAGATAGCCCTGCTTTCCCAGCTATATTTAACTCTCAGTGGCCCTAACTGCTGTAAAACCACAGGAAGAACCAGATAATCCAAATATCTGAACACAAAAATGTTGATTTTTTGGAGTGTGCTTCTATCAGGTCAGTTGACTGATCTTACTTACTGTGAAGACTGAAATGACAATGTCATTTCTCAAATAAAGAGACCCCAAACAAACTGTTCAAACTGATTTATTACTTTTCTTTGCAAGCTCTGCTGTAAATGTTATTAAAGGATATAGCTATTGAAAGAGTTAGATTTCTAGGCCAGATTAATCTGATTTCCTTCTGTAAACACAAACAGAAGAAGTATATCCAAAACATCCTTTGTTTGAAGGGCTGCTTTTAATGTTATCCTCTAGATTATCATTGATGCATAGTTGCTACTACATTTCTCTCAGATACACTTCTGACAACATATTTGTTGTTAAACAAATCAAGAACTATCTACCTCATGACCTTTAGTGTTTATAGTATATCTGTCTCTTCAGTCATTAAAAAACCCACACATCCAACAATAATTACAATTGATCTACTATTAAGACTATGAAACAATGAGATAAAATGTGATGTTATTTCTGAAGAGATGCTACTCCAGTGGCAGTGCAAAGAAGGAAGGACAGGGAAGGGGAGGGGAGGGGAGGGGAGGGGAGGGGAGGGGAGGGGAGGGGAGAGGAGGAGAGGAGAGGAGAGGAGAGGAGAGGAGAGGAGAGGAGAGGAGAGGAGAGGAGAGGAGAGGAGAGGAGAGGAGAGGAGAGGAGAGGAGAGGAGAGGAGAGGAGAGGAGAGGAGAGGAGAGGAGAGGAGAGGAGAGGAGAGGAGAGGAGAGGAGAGGAGAGGAGAGGAGAGGAGAGGAGAGGAGAGGAGAAGGGGTTTTTTTAATAATTCAATGCTAGAATATTGTTCTTTTTAACATCTTATGGTTTTTGCAATTTAACCTGTATTTTTATCTTCTATCTGAACTTCAACAATATTACTAGCTAAATCCTATGGAACATAATTCTATGCTATTTATTCTTCTACTTTTTATTCAGCAAGTAATCTGAAAAACCAGGGACACAGTTTATGATCAGAATAAAATCCTGGTGCTAAGTAATTCAGTCCAAGAAAGCTATGTTTTCATCTTAATGACACTGGGACTGCATGCTGTGGTCCACTGCTAAACAATTACCTTTTCTTCAGGAATACTGCAGCGCATGTTCTCCAGGTAACTTGATGTATTTTCCACATTTGTATACCTCAAGAGAATATGGGCAAAGTCTTCCTCACTGATGGTGTTCATCCCATTAGAGTAGGAAAGGAATTCTATCTCTAGAACCTCAGTTTGCAGGTTATCCATAAATCTAAAGCACAAACATAAACATGAAGAAATTGTCATACTTTCTATTTCTACTATTCATGTCCTTAAAAGACTCATAGAATATGAGCCAAAAAATGTTACACAAATTAGTTCTCTTTTTGCAGCGCTGATGGTAAATTTGGTAAATCCCTCATCTATATTGACATATTTTCTAGTCAATATTACAATCTTAACACAATAATGAAATGTGTCAGTATGGATTAAAATTATTTGATAGTTACATTTCTAATCTAATTATAGTTTGTGTTTGCCCAGTTTTCTTCTTCAGTGGGCCACGGATCTTTATTTGTATATGCTAAACTCAAAATTCCATCATGGTACTACACGTATTCCCAGAATTTATTCCCCATGTAGTTAAAGTTTGCAATTTAACCTCACCTTTGTAAGAAGCCAAGTATGATGAGTGCTTGCAGTCTTTCAATCTAACCCTTTTTTAAAAATACTTCACTGTTCTTATGATATTTCTATAAACTCTTCCCAACTTAACAACCCATTTAGTATATTCTGGACACCAAATATAAAAACAGCTACCTATAAAAAGGAAATGTAATTTCCCTGATTCTGTGTGATGTCCTAGTCCTACAACCAAGGGTGAAATTAGCTCCCTGGTCACAGTAGTGCACTGGGAGCTCAAGTTCAGCTGATTGTCAACTACAACCCGTAGCATTCTAACTAGATGCCGTTTGAAAAACTACCTTCTTTGCTGCTTCCTACTTTGAACTTACATTATGATTTCACGTAATGATACAGTTGTTTATATTATGTAAAATACTGAATACTTTTCAGGACTCTTCATTTAAGCCAAACTATTTTGCAAACTTCTGATTGATTGGAATACACAGCTAAGTGATAATGATAAAGACAATAGGTATTGGGAGTATTTACTGAGGAAGCAAAAACTAAACGTATCTCTTTCAATTATACAGAAGCATACAGTTTTATGGTTCTGTTTTTATGGCACTCTCCCTGTATTTTAAAATTCTGTATTTACTGGCACAATAACTAAGCTAATAGCCAAATGTTTTTTAAAGCACTGACAAACAGTCATAAAAGATACAGATAATTCAAAATCAAGAAAGAAGTTCCTACCTACCAATGAGGACAAGGCTGGGGCATAACCTTTGCACCCCAAACTAACTAAACACACAAGTGCTAACAAAATTTGCAAAAGCAGCAGCATTGGAAGAGGACTTTTTACTGTCGGGCCACTTATTGTTTTATTTTGCTCTTTGTGTATATAACGCACACAAAGGGAACATAAACTATATAAACATACCTGCACAACCTATGTGTATAGTAATATAATACATATTAATTAGAACAGCTATACAAATATTTTTTAAAAGGAATTAATAAAGTTGAGACTGACCTATAAAAATCTTCGAAGTTCAGTTCAGCTTTTCCTTTCTTGCCAAAAAAGTGTACAAGCAGTGTAGTATCAGACAGTGAACTTGAAATATCATCAGCACGCTTAAATATTAGAATAAAAAAAGTTAAAGGCCACAATTGGATCAGATACAGAAGTATAATCTGAGAATGCCTATCATCATAATAGACTTTTCTATTAAAAGTTTGTGTTTTATGTTCGTAGTTGTAAAAAAGATTTTAGTGTTAAAATCCATTGCATTAATTTTAGCATGCATTTTTCACACAAAAATAGCACTAGCTGTTAATTGCATTTAGTAGAAAATAGTTAAACCAACAAAATAATGTAATGGAAGCTGCAATGAAGCGGGAAAAGGCATGAAAAATAAAACAGAAACTTGTGAGAAAAAAAAATTCTTGTCAGTTAAGGTAAACCATAAACATAACTCCCTTTGTACACAATATCCTTTCCCTTCCACTATGAAACTACAAATAAATTAAAGGACATTAGTTCATATAATCTTATTTTATATTTCAAAAAGTAAGTATGGGATTGTGTTCCAAAACTACATTAGTTAAGTGTACTTTACATGATTCTTTTCTGTAAGTGGCAGATAACTACAGTTTAAATGTTATTGCCTAAACACATTTAAAACACCAGAATTGTGAAAGATTTTGAAATAATGAAGCAATATTTGGATTACTTCTCTCAAGAATGTTCCTCATCTACTGGGTTGTGGTCTCTGCACAGGACTGGAATCTCTGAATATGCATTAATACTTTTTCCTTAAAAAATAACAAAAGACTTTAAAGGCCAGAATTAGAAGAGAAAGCCAACTAATTTTGACCATTTGTAATAGCAAAAGTTGCAAACAGGAGTCCAAACAGAAGTAACTATTGTCTGTGTATAGTGACTGCATAACATTCCACTCTTTTTACTACATATCCATTGCCCTTAACTATTCTGTATATGCATTGATTTCACTTCTTTTAAAAAGAAGCTCTTGATACACTGAAGAGTTAGAAGAATAATTCAGTAATATAAGGCTCTTGAATAAGCCACGGCAGTCCAACATGACACTGTCCTCCTGGCATTAACATGCTTCTGCTAACATTGAAATTTAAAAAGTAATATATTTAGTCTTCTTACTGTACCTGTTTAGGGATTACCCCCTGTCTGAGCTCTCATTTTTCTTACAAAGACAAGACCTTATGAAAAGCAAAGAGTAGGAGAGCAGTCTCTGCTCCTCCTAGGCAAGCTACCACCCATTAGGATGTTTGCCTGCTGACTCTAGGGTTGCAGTACAAAACAAGGCACAGTACAGAAACCTAGCAAATATTTGGGAGATGTAACTACTAATTTATCAACATAATGATAGATTATAAACCTGTGGGATCTACCATAAGTATGGAAAACTGTTTATACAGCTCTGTAAATATCTACATGTATAAACCCGCAAGCCACACTCAGAGTCCTTTAAGTCTGACTCTGCTTCTTCACTGAAGAGGCTATAAATTTGTAACAGATAGAGAAACTCTAAGTGAAGAAACCAGGAAAAAATTTTGAACACTATGCAATAGTTCAACATTATGATAAACTGTGTACCATTTAAAAGCATTTCATATCTACATTCTCTAAAATATATTATATTATTTTCAAATTAACATACTGATTTGTGAAAAATGTAAAATGCAATATTCATCAAGAGTATTTGTGTATCAACAACAAGGGAAAACACAAGGCAGTAACAACACAAATGCCTTTCTTTCAACATCCAATCTAAAGAAATGAGAGAGACTTTTCTGTTCTTTAGTATAATCAGTTTAGGACTCTCAAGATTGTATTTCATGTACTCTAGCTTCCTCTTTATTCTCATATTCTTCTCCAGGGAGAAGTAAGATGACATAGTGTATATAGAGGTAGAGATATTTCATGCCCTTCAATTAAGACAGCTCTGCTCTTCAAGTGAGCAAACTAATTCAGAAAAGTAATCACTATTTGTCTTTTAATATTGTTATCCTCCTCTACAGGACACAATATACTGAAACGCAGATACCCTGATTTCTTATGTCTTTTAAGCAATTAAATCCCTAAGCACATTCATACAATTTCCCTCAAGTACACTGAAAAGATATCAAATGTTAAATTACAGCCTTTCATCTTGCAAAAACATTTCAAAACCTTAGACTTAGGTTGCATTCACCCATATCTAAAGAACCGTTTTAAAAAAAAATACAATCTGTAAGTCTTTTCACAATTCCCACTTGGTTGGCCTCACTAAATGAAAAAACCCTAAACAAAAACCTTACTACAGAAACTCAACCCAATATGCTTCTCTGCAGAACTGCAGGCAACTGAAAATGATTCCTGTGCTCCTTCTGCACTGATAGCATTAAATAAATTCTCTCTCTCATGCGGTAAAGGATAAAACCAGAAGCCTTAATCATTTAATGCTATAATTTATTTTACATAACAAAATTAATTTTATTTATTATTTCTTTTAGATCAGTGAAAATTAAATGACCTCACCTATTTCCATGTATACAAATATAAGCCTCAATTTTGATCTAATATATTCAAACAAGAATAAAATCCTGCTCATTTCTCTTTACCTTTACACTAACTGGAATACAAATGCAAGTGAAGAGACAAACTGAAGACAAGTGTTTCAATCACCTTATTGCCTTGCTGCATAATGGCAACAGCTTTTCTTTTCAATTTTCTAACCTGAAGTGCACAAAGTCTATTTATTTTGTATTGTGCAAAATTAATTTCAAGTTCTTGATTAACAAGGGTTGACTAAAAGTAGGTAATACTTATGAGCATTGATTCCACTTTTTTTATTTCCACATAAATGTTCCAATTATGATTTGATTTAGTAAGAGCTTTCTTACTGCTAATTCTTGATTTTTCCAACAGTGATAACTAACCTACTGATTTCCAGTTTTACTTAGTAATTTAAGAATAAACCCAAAAACTGAATTTAATGATAACTGCCATATTCCAACAGTCCAACAGGACAGTGTAATGGCAAAATTAGTAAGAACAGAAACAGTATTATACACTGTCTGAGAAAGAAACCAGTAGTGATAAATAACTTTTCTCTCCAAAGAGACCTTTTGATTCCCATAGCAACAAACCTTATTTACTCTCCTTTTCAACTTACATATAGCCTTCTCAAAAGCCTATAAAACAGCACAGACCCCAGTGTCACCTTGCTTTATGCCACTTTCTTACTACAAATAGCTATAGTATTATTCAGATGCAAGAGTACCTGGGAGAGATAAGAATAGGGATGAAAGCCAGCTGGCCCAAACCAAGCAAGATAAAAATAATTATGGTGAGAAGTGGGAAACTGCGAGGAGAAAATACAGAACATGACTCTTCTTCATGAAATGATTTAAAAGTGAGCAGACAGGCTTTTTATACACTTTACAGAGAATTTAAATCGCTGCTGAGTATAGCTGCTATTAAGCTTCCATTACATTGTAGTTACAGATATTAGTCGGAGGCATCGGATATTAAAAAACCTCTCTCTCTTCAAATTAAACACGTGTAGAGAGATTACCAAACTTAAGTCCATCTATATTTGGGACTGAATTCATGCCAGCTAACAGTACACTAAGATGATATTTCATTCAGAAAACTCAAATGCCCCAAGCTTCTTAAATAATCAATGAAACGAGAAGCCTTCTCTCCCCTCTATGTCTCCTTACCTGACTAGACAAGAGCACTGATATTCTGGGTTTTAAAATTCAGTGGAATAAATTAGGATTAATAACTGGATTAACAATTCAGAAGCTCATCAATGTAGAAGCAAGAGAAGATAGGCTGGGTGTACTGCTTTATTGCAAGATTACTATGTATATGTTATTACTATTGCTGTAAATATTGTTATAAAACTCAGTTCTGCAACACTACATTTTGTTTTGTTCAAGGGCAAATGAACACAAGCTCAGAGAAATACAGAAAATGTCTATTTAATACCTGGGAAATGTAGGTTCTACCTTAAGAGAAAAATCAAATACCTTATTTTGTTTTTTTAATTTTTAATTAAAATTTAAAAAAATTAATTTTTAATTAAAATTAAAAAACCCTAAAACTGAAGGCTATGACTGCATTTATAAACACAACCATGAGTAAGAAGATTAACACTAAAGAAGAAAAAGCCCTATGAAAATTAAGGAACAACAGACTGGTATAAAGAGACTAGGAGTAAATTTAGCCTGTAAATTAGAAATAAGTCCATCAAAGTCCTCAGGTTATTCAATAGCTTCTGCAGAGGAACAGCAGGGACAAAACACTAATTAATTTTAATATGAAGCACACATTGCTTACAAACCAAGGAAAAAGACTGTTTTACTCTGGAGGCCAGTTTTGGTTCCTTGTTCTTTTCTCATTATGATCCTGCTTAGGAAACATGGAACTCTGAGACCAGAGTGGGCAGTTGCTGTATGTCCTTTAATGCCACAACCAGCAGAGCAATCACTCTCAGTGTATGGAGCACAGAAAAGCCTAAATGACCTAGTTTTCTGACCCTCTGAAATGATCAATACAAAGAAATGTATGACTCAATTATCTAGAAGCAGATCATGAAACATTAATTATTAGAACTTAAAGAACTGTGGAAATTAATTTGACAGCTCAGTGGTATTTCTAGACTTCCATAATGGTTGTGTAATATTAAAAAAGACTGACCAATGTTTTGGTTACCTTAAAACATTCCTGTTTTTCTCCAATAATTAAAACAATCTTTGCATTATACTTTTTGTGAAGATAGGCTCTGATAATATACATAAAAAGCACATCAGGAATATAAAGATTAAAAGATAAAGGGCTACAACTCTCATTCAAGTTTTCATATCACTGGACCAAGCCTAAATGACAAAGGTTTCCTGAATTACTTCTCTTACTGTGAAATGCCATCACTATTAGTGTTAGAAAATGCTTCCTATAGTGAGGACTGAAGAGGACTACATCTCCCACATCTTTCAGAAGGTAACTTTGGTTTTTCTTGAAATTGACAACCTTCAATTATTGCACTGCACAGAACCAAATGCATCTGATCTGAGAACTTTCAGGTTTAAAACAAAAGAGTAATTAAAAGGAAAAGAAGAAACAAGGTTCATAAAACAGGAAAACAATCAGAACAGAATAAATAAAATACCAGTCTGTTTATGGACCAGAGAGGTTATTTTATACCTCTGCAAGGTCTGAAAAGAGGGCTTGGCTTGTGCTACGTCTCAAAGTATCCCAATAGCTTCTGGGGACAAGGTCCTCTCCTTCTGTTTTAAGAACCTGCAGTTTCAAGAAGCACAATTGTTTGAAAAACAAAGAACACCAGAACAACCATTTATAGACTTTAAAATCTTTTCTAACTGATCTTCAAAAGCAGGGCTTGGTTCTCTTGCTTCTAAACAGTGAAATTTTAACCAGTTACATGACACTTTGTCAATGAAAGGAACGCTGGTCTATTACAGGTATTTGCTTAATGCTCTTGGCTGCACCAAAAGTATCACCACACTCCACCTTCCGAAACAAAATCAATTCGCGAAAGTGTAAAGTGAAAATATTTACTAAAAGTACATATCAAAATAACCATTTAAACTCAGCATTTTGCCACTGTTATTTCTATCAATTCTGTTTTGCCCAAAAAGAAGTAATTTATATACTTATGCAATTAATTTTTTCATTTGTCAAAGTATAAATATCACCATACAATTAGTTATATAAATTTAATTTCATCTAATACTTATGATGACATCATTGCACCAAAAAAAAAAGGCAAAAAACAAGTCTAGGAAGTTCAACTTCAACTGTAACATACTTATCAGGAAAACAATATGCACGTCTGATGATCAAACTTACCTTGTCATGTGAATGAACACTTCATTCTTTCATGCATACAATTCTGTAATTATCTATTTTAAGTATTCACTGAATTTGTTTCCTTACTGGAGTTACTTTAGTCAATTGAATTAGTACTTCTGGCACGCACATTTTATTTTCATTACATGCATCACATCATAGTTACCACGTTCTGGTTGGCATTTGGCCAGTGAAAGCACTCATGCAGTCCATGCCAAAGCAGCCTTAGACACAAATGCAGTATGCACCAGAACACGACTTGAAAGAATTAACCTATGCAAGTGAAAATACCTAAAATATTTAACACATTTTAAAAACATCACCATATGCTTTCTATGCCCTGTGGACCTCAACACTTCTAAAAAAATTAGAACTGATTTGTAAGATGAAGTGAGAAGGGCCTCATGCATAAAACAGCATGTTGGACTATCCCAGACATTTTAGGGTTGCATCTCCTTGGAAGCTGGGTATCTTCAACTCCTCAGGACATCAAGGGAAACAAAAGGCTGTTACACTTCTTATTTCAGTAGGAGAAACAGAACTCCAAAGTATCATATTTCGGGAAAGAGGGATTTTTGAATTCCTATACACCTGAGTTTCCTTTGCATGGAGATCTCCATTCAGATAGTAGGAAGGCAAAAAATATGGCACACACCTGGGCATTATCTTGATAAAGTGCTTGAACATGGCTGGAGTCCAGAAGATTTTTTCACTAAAGCTGAAAATTACATGAATAGAATACCTAACTAGTTTGGTTTCAGTTTGAAATAGGAGGCAGCATATAAATATGGCAATCACTGTCCAGCAAGTTTTGCTGCAGTAAAGCCTGATCTGTAATCTATTGAATCATAAGGCCTTGCATATTCTACTACATTTTTCTCACAACATTGCAGCATGCAAATCGTGTCAATTGCACATTTTAATTCAACAGACTTCCTTCCTGCATATTGCTCAAATTATAGGTGCCAACTTCGCAAGAAATAAATCTGTGCATTTCTGTGAATAATTATATAAAGAAACAAATTTTAAAATTGGAATTTCACTAGTCATCTAATTCTCCTGGATTCCATCCCCTCACTTTGAGTATCACAATAATGCCACAACTAGATTAATTCTTCTATTTAAACATCAAATCAGTCTGTTTTTTAAAAACTGTTTTACTTCTGCCATGATCCAGAGATTAATCAGGTCATGATGAAGACATTAAAAACCTCAAAACATCTCTTGCTGCTTCTCTTTCCCACCCCTCGAAAATGACTGAAAAGAAGTTTACTGTCACCTAAGTAATACAGGGTCTATTTTCTGTAAAATCCTTTCCTAGTTCAGCACTGAAAGTTCTTATGTATTTGTTCTGTAAGTGAAGCATAAAAATAGGAAACCTCTCTTCAGGTTTCTTTTTTGGGGGGAATGAAGAGGTGAAGGATGCACTTGACTATTTATTCACACTATACACACGGATACAAAGAGATGGATCAAATGACTCATGCAGGATGACTTAATTTACACACATTAATTAAAAATATGTCTATAATTTATTGAAATGTATTTTGTACTTTCCCTTAAAAATACCGTTTCCTCCATTTTATATAAATAGAGAGCAATCTTTCCTCCTGATAGGCTTGCATGTTCAAAAGGCATGCAACAATCTTTTATGCAAATCAAGATTCCTCACAATTTTACTCATTAACAGAAATAATTTACTTGATTAAAAAGATAAATACAATAAATTTTCTCATAGTGTATTTTTTCATCTCGCTGGTGAAGACTGCATCAATTGAAAATAATCAGAGTACATACACTGTTAGTAGAAGTATGATATCCATAAAGTTGAAGACGCTGCATGGGCCAAGCCAAGTATCACATGTCAGAATGAAGACAAAAGAAGGGGGAAAAAAAGACAACAGAATTGGTTAAGACAAGCAAACCTTTACTTTATATATTATTAGTCTTTTTGTTTGTTTTCAAAATGACAGTGAACAAAAAAATGGTTTCTTTTCAATCTTACTCTTGAAATTTTCAAAGAGAAGTACAGATTTTTAGAGATTACCCTCACGACTTACATGCCATTTTGCAATCTTTAAATTTCCGAAAGCTCTTCCTTTAAATGTAAGTTTCCTTTGTTCAAAATAAACTGTCTATGAGAGATTCAACCACTGATCTACAGTTTGGAAAAGCTGAGCAGGATAGGTCTCTCTGGGTGGGAGGGAAGAAAAAAAATCCTTTTTTTTCCTCAGGGAAGGTTTAAAAAGTATTAGTTCTTGAAAATCATTCTTCCTGTGGTTTCAGGGACAAAGAACTGAGACCAAGCATTGATGTTGGCAAAAGTATAATGGACACCATGACAAGTTCTGCTTATATGTCATAATGTTTCTTATAATAAGGAGTTTTTTCCATAAATATGCAAATTGCAAATGAACATGGGGTTTTTTTCTGCTGTGGGCTTGACAGAGATTTGTCCCTGATACTTACTTTTCCAACAGTAAAATATGTATCTGCTACTGCTGCCATCCTTCAGAAAAACCACCAGAGACTCATTCATTTCTGACTTACCTTTCTTATGCTCACATGAAATGCAAATTTGTCATTATGTGAGTAGCCAATATTCTGTGAAAATCTCTTCAGATTATTATATTTTTCATTGGTCATAAGCATAACTGAGTAAGAAATGATATTTGAATATAAAATCTAAGTTCAGTTGTAACATTTCACACTTGATTTTAAAACTACTGTGTTGATAACAAGCAGCAGGATCAGTAGGTCTACATAAACAGCTTCAGTTAGTTCTGAAAGCAAGTGTATAGCTAGGTCTTCCCACTGAGACCTCTCACTGTTATAGACAGTAACACTGGGTCATTACTACTCCCTTTTCCCTAGATTTCTAAGCTCCAAGAGGAATCAATGCTACTATCATAACATGTACTACAGTATTTAAACACTATTTTTTCCTTTATATAAACCACTTACTCTTTTTTTTTCCCCAGTAACTGCAGTTCAGGCTAAATATTGCTTTGTTCTGCATATAAAGTTATGCATATAATTTTAACAGTATGAATTTAGTGTTTAAAAAAAGTGATCAGTGAAATATATACACACATAATTTTGTCCTACATCAAAAAAAGCAAACAAACTACCAGACGCAACTTTTCTGATTTTACTTACCAGCATTGCACGTTTCTTTTCATCTCCTCTCTTTTCTCTCTTCTCATTTTTTTTCCTGAAGATCTCTTGGAGCTAAAAAACAAACCATTTTGTTCATATTTAGTGTTCAGCCTGTTTTCACATGCATAACAATATCCTTCATCATAAGGAACATTAAAAACAGTATTAAAATGCAGTTCTTTACTGAAATATCAGAGTTTCAATGAGGCTTTATTGCTCATACTTAGCCTTTATGTTCCTTCTGTGACTTAAACCATGACACAGAAAGGGAAAAAGGAAATGTTTTCTTTCCACAAAGTAAGGGTAACAGTTCTACTTCGGAGCACAATATTAAGAACGTCCTATTTACCCAATCTGGCCAATATAAAAAGGGGAAGTTCCACCCTTTTTCACCACCTCAAGGCACATCCTTTCTTGTCAGGTTCTAATTAGTATCTGTGTGGTTATGTAGTCAGCAGGATGAATCTTTTCTTCATATTAGTTTCCAACCTGATCAGTTCCTACTCCTGCTGGCACGAGGGAGGGGTAGAAACACCTGGTGGGGGTGAAACATTCCCCTTCAGCAGCAACAAACTACTACTCAAGAGTAATTTATCAAGTACCCTTTCTTTTCAAGTCTGTTCAAAGAATACCTTCAGGTCTTGTAAAATACCCCTCTCACAACTATCTCAACATGAAGAGCTTTAAATGTGACTTCTGAGCAAACCTCAAATACAAGCTTTCAAACATACAGATTCTTAAGCACACTTATTTTTGTAATGTCTTCAGAGTAAGAACTGGATTGTACTTATCTTTCTTTGCAAGTTCCTGTTTTATTTAGATATTTTTATTTATAGTAATATCAATTAATGTTTCCAAACCATTAGAAAAAGGTATCACAGTGTTTTGTAAGAGAGAGCAGTATTAACTATGATACCATCTAGATCTCTACCAGAACTTCAGCTTTTAAAAAACTGAATGTGAAAATATTGTACTGTCACGTGTAGCATTTATTATCCTCTAAGTGGGCTGGAAAAGGAATGAACCCTGATCTGAGAAATTTGCCCTATCTAGAATATGGTATTTTCAGAAGCAAACACCTTGGCATACAGACACAATTGTGGCAGTCCTTTCAAAGGCCCAATTTTACCTACCAGAAGTCTGGTAAAACCTGATACTGTAATGGCATGTACACAGAGCTCCACAAGGACTGGAATGTGAAACAATAAAGTGTGTATGATAAATTTTGGAAGGAAATTTTCCAAACTAAATTTCAGGATATCTTTATTTCAGTGAAGGCAGATGACTAAGACAAAGGGATCAGTAAGCTTTAATGCAGGGGTATGACAACCCTGAAATGAAAGAATTCAGTGGTTAGTGATAAAGCAGCAAAGACATTTATAAAAAACCATTTTATGAATTTCCAAAATTGACTACCGAGTTCTGGAATTTCCTGTAAGGCAAATACAGACCAGAATATTTTGTGAGTCACAATACCTTTTTTTGAGTATGGGGTCAATTTACAGACCTTGGTATATTTTTTCTAATTTTTTTGCAAACCTACAGGCACAAGTTACTGTAACTTATGCCGACATGGAAAGAGTCATGATAGGATACAGCACTACACAGTTTGCAACCCAGAACAATGCAAAGAAAAAAGTTACATGAACAGAGAGAAACAGAAACAAAATCCCTTGTGAAAAGTGAAGTGACAAGCCATCAAGCAGGAGAGAAGAGTAGCAGTAATTGAAAAACTAAAAAAGAGCAGTAAAAAGCAAGGCATCCTTGGATTTATTTCCCTTGCCACAGAGGCAAAAGGAGTAGGATTCTGTTGCATGCATTATGAAAGCACTTGCTAAACTTCTGGAAATGGATCTTTTGTTCAGAAAGAGTGCTATAGGATACCAGTGAGTAAAAAAAGTGAATGCAAAAAGGATCTAGGAGTACTTTCATAGGAACATTGTTTGAAACAGGATAATGAGTTTGACTGCTGAAGGCAGCAAAAACAAGATCTCCAATAACAAGGCAACACAATCCTTCTGTTCCCTGACCTCACCCCTGTGACATAAGCAAAGAGGAAAGCACAAACACCGTGGAATTCATTTACAAAAACAATACAGCTGTTATTAGAAAAATTAAGTATTTCTCAACTCTTCACTACACATGTTTTCCTCAAGAATCACATAATACGTGATCCCTAAACAAAGCTCTTTAAAGTCTCTTCATTTGCAAAACTGAATAGTACTTAATACCAATTTTGTGATAGCTGCCTGTAATTAATGGATAAATACTTTGCAGATGTTGGGGTAGTTCAAATGGCAACTTTTGAACAGTCTCCTGCTTCCAGGCACACACGATATGATACATCATATTCAGGCAAGGTGAGTAAAGATGCCAAATGTATGTTCTGGGGCCAGTTCTATCACAGCTGCAGTATCACTGAATCAACTTCTATTTTCATATTTACTTTTATTACACAAAAATCTATCTACCTATTTTAGTTCTTTTCACTTCAGATCTAACATTCTGACTTAAGGATTCTGATCTAATTTTTGAAGGATCACTGACACCTACTAAAGCAGAGTTGCACTCAAGTTTAATCTATACAAATTTGTTAAATACAATCACAGGTGGAGGACAGTATATCTAATGTTTGAAAATTTTATTTTCTTTCTTTTATTCACCAAGTCTGCTAACAGAAGAAGAAGAAGGAGAAACTTTAGCTAGAGATCATGACAGAGAACAAATACATAGCAGGACATGAAGAAGACTATAAAAGCATGCTTAGAAAGAAAGATGCAATATCCATAGTTAAATATTGTCCTTGCTTCCCATTTTACATGCTTATTTTATTTCATTTTTAGCATCAGTTTCTGAAAGACAAAGCCTCTTGCTTCAATTTCCTCCCATTTAGCTGTAGTAATGGAAGCCCTTTTTCTTTTAAGAACAAACTTGTCAGTCTATTCCACCACATTCTGTTTAACTGAATCATGAAAGGTACTTGCTTTTTTTCTTCTTCCCCTATTTTCCTTTTGCTAATTAATCCAATGTTTGCTCCTCCAACTGGAGGAGATGCTTATTAAGAATTAGCACATACAAGGATGTGTACATTCAATAACAGAATACAGAAAAATGACCAGCATGCCACAATTTGCAAGTGGTGTCACTTTCCAAAATAAATTTGGAATTTAAGCAGACACCTGTTCTGCTTAAGCCATGTCACCAGAAAAAGGTCCTAGACCTCAGATCTCACTTCCCTGAAGGAGAATTGAGGGAAGTTCAGTATATAGAGGAGAGTTTCTTCCATACTTCTATTTTCTTAAGGTTAGCATAGTTTATTTGAATCAATTAAGAAACCACACACAGGAAATAAGGCAGTCTTTATTTTAAATAAATTGGGCTCTGACACTTAATTAAATACATTCCAAGTGTGTTTCATTCTTTGCATTTTGTTCCATCTTTTTCAGTAAGGCACTGGGCTTTTTCTCATGTGTACTTACTGTATTTATTTATAAGCTCAACTACACAAAAACATATGAAGATAAAATGTATGTCTTTTACACAAATATCTTTTTTTCAACATCTGATTCAATTCTTGTAACTGTTTTATTATATTGTCTGTTCAGCAGAAAATGAAGGTCTTGCGTAGTCTTCAGAAAGCTTGTCTACACCACTAACCACAACATTTTAAATGTTAATTTCTAAAGAAATGTCAAAACCTATGTTCACAACTATAACTGAGTGCTTCAGTGTAATCCCAGACAGCTGCTGCCTATTGACACTAACAATTTCTAGATCTCTGGTTTATGGTGCACTTTTTTTAACATAAAGCCACATAGTCACTGTACACTCAGAAGCCCTAACTTTGAGTGGTCAATTTTCTGCCTTTCTCTTTTTTTTTTAAATGATCAAACACTGACATCACTTAGAATGGCATTAATTATTCTTCCCATTTCTTTTGAAATCAGAAAATAAATTAAATGAATATAAATCGCAAATAGCCCTCTTAGTGCAAAGATCATTTTCCTGAACTTGGTGGATCCTACTACCTGAAAACTTATGAAGTATTCAAATTTTAAGATGCAATTATCAGATTTATCATGATAAAAAGGAATATATAGTGGATGATTTAAGATTTTCAAAGATTTTCCCTCAAGTGCCAAATTATTCTTCATTTTCAAATCTCAACATGTGAATTTCTCTTTCAAAGTCTGGGCTTTTAACTGTTTAAATTTCTAACCCCCCAAAAATAAACTCCTCTTAAATAATTAATAAGATGAATTTACAGAACTGCTGTTTCCAAGCCATCAACAGAGTAAAGCTCTAATTTGAAAAATACTGTCATTCAAATTAGTAGTGTAACAAAACCTTGGATACAACCAAACTACTGCCAAGATATCTACTTCTAGATATCCTGCCAACTGCTCCAAAGCCTGTGGAAATCATTCAGGTCAAAGTCAATTTCACTTTTGAGAATATTCTCCTTAAAGAGAACTCACTGAACCCCAGCTTAGCAAATTGCTTCAGCATATGGATTTATGGGCTGAAGTAGATATATGCACGGTATGTTTTATTTCATTACAAATCTTGTCCAAAACAGATGATAGTGTCACATTATGTCAGTCAATTATTTTCAGGTCACTTGCGATTATCAGGAAAATGAATGGCAAAGTGAGGTGGTCTCCCAGCAAAAGGTTCTTTTACAAGTCCTTTCATTGTTAGAGTAATTAAATAACTCTCCTAGCCATGAAAACATTTCTATTACTTTAACAGCCTAACTGTCTGTGACTACAGTAGCAATTAAAAAGATCTGGAATAAAAATTAGAATAAAGCTTCAAAAATAATTACATACAACACTCCTGTGTACTCTAAGAAGGAGCTTCTGTTTTCAGTTTATATTATAATAACTATTTATTTTAAATGAGGCAAATGAACAACTACATTCAGTGAAGAATAGCTAGCAATGTAGATAGTATTCTCATGACTACTGACATCATCACATTAATTTCAAGATTACATCAAAAACTGCAAATATACATACCACTAAGAATTCCTTTTTGTCCACCATTTCATTGCCATCAGTATCGAACATGTTGAAAGCAATTCTAAAACCTGCATGTGGCTCTGCCAAAAAAAGGCCAAACATTCAATTATTTATTTCCTTGGAAAGAAAGCAAGTGCAATACTCTAAGAAATTATTTGGTGTCCCTGCATAAAAGCCAGACCCCCAACTAATTTAAGTCAGGGTATTTGTGTACACAGTAAATGCAAATCATAACATCTGTAAAACAGTATAACCCATGTTATTCAAACAGAAGGCATGCTCACAAAAGTAGAAACAGAACATGAAATATCCAAGAACAATATCTCATAAAAGAGTGTTAGTTAATAGTAGAGTCCATTTTATGTTACAAACACAGATATGAAGAAAAGAAATTTTCTAAGAAAACACAGTGTTCTAAAAGACACTTTAAAAGATTTTGAAAAAGAGGATGCAACTTCTGGTCAAAATAAATGTCATGCTGAAAGACACCCAGCATTTTCTTGTTTACATCCTTAGAGCCATTGAAATTTGAAATCAGATTAAAATTTTAAATTATTTCTGAAACATGGCAACTTTGAAGGTAACTTTAAGTAAAGCCTTTAGGCAACATTTTGGGGATACCCTGTGGTTTGCAGTATGAATGAATTATGGCCAAAAGTTCATTCCGATAACAAAGAAATAATAGTCAAATGTCCATTGATCCCATAGTGGAAGATACTAAGTGTTCAGAGTCAAGTTCCAGCTCTGATTCATAAAAGGAATCCAGTTCATGTCCAAAAAAACCCCCCCCTAATGAAACCAATAGAAATTGTTTCATTACATACAAGTGAAAGACAAGTAAAATCCTTTGCTTCTTCCCAGAAAGCTCCTCTTAAAACATAAAAGTCTGCATCAGGCTTATTTTACTCTGAGTTATTCTACTTCAGTTTTATGGGTGATAGAAGAATCATTACTCAATTTTGTTAGTGTTTTCTGACACAAATACTTTGTATTTTACCATTGACTCTTTGATGTTATCCATTATCCACTAATTGGTGAAACAAATCAGTAACAATGTGTATATTTCTCTTCTCCCTAAACCAATTGTCCCTTATGAACTTCAGCAAATTTAGCTACAAATTTTGTAGGAATTTCAAACAAGAAAATAAATTTAAGCTCTTGACTGGGGTTTAGCTGGAGTGTATGGCACAGCTTCCTCAACAGTCACTAAAAGGTATTCTAGATAATAATGAATTTAAATAAAGCATTTATTTAAAGCATTTATTAAAGCATTTATTTACACAAGATTCCAGAAGGGCAAAAGAGGTTCAGATGGATGGTGTAGTTTTCTATATGCAAGGAGGGGAAGTGTAATTTAACACACAACACATTCAGAGCTTTGAAACTCTAAGGAATCTTTTAGACTTTCTCTCCAAAAATACTTACTTGTTAAAATACATAGGAGGAATAAATATTCTGTGTAAGATATCACACCTGAAGACAAAAAAAAAAAAGTTATGCCATGTTAGTTTCACCTTATCTTCACATCCTAAACTTGAAAACATTAAATCCATATATAAGGAGAATTTTTGTACATGTGCATATGCATATTAATACTTGTATGCATGTAACTATTCAACCTGGTCAATAAGTTATTTGTCTACAATATTAATCTATGGTTTGGGGCTTTTATGGGGGGTTTGTATTTTAGTATTTCAGGGAAGGAGTACATTAAACATGGCATATAAAACAACAGTCAATGGAGCATGGCTCATTAAACAAAATCTGGCTAGACTCTTAAAAGCTAATATAAATGATTTATTCAATTTTCTTTCCAAAAACCCCATCAGTAATTCATGATAATACTCTTTAACAGTACTGAAAACATTTACTTTGAGAACATTAATAGGGCTTCCTCCTGATACACACCATTTGAACACAGTTCTTGACTTTAATATGTGCTTTGTAAATGCATGTGTTATATTACCTTAAAACTTTATCTCATGTTTTTTTGCAAGATTACAAAAGGGAACCACACTGTGGAACGCCACTGCCTCTTCTCTTCAGAAATTATTAAGGCAAAATTTAAATTGGAGCTGAAGTCAGTACCCAAATAGTATGTCTGGTACCATAAGTTGTACTTGTGCTTTCTAGCTCTGGAGCAAGGGGTACAGAGACAACCTTGCAGAATGTCCAGAGCAGCAATGAAGAGAAGTGTCTCACAGTTCAGTAAGAACTGAAAACAATGGCTTGCAGCTCTCCCAAAAGCCCTTAGCTCCAACAATCTTTGAGGCTCAACTAGGAAAACTTGTTCCTGATTTCTAACAAATTGGTTTTGTCTGTCCTCCAAAACAAGGAGTGTTAAGTCAGTCCACAATATTAGATTATTTCAAAAGCATGAAAAAAAAAAAAAGTATTTAGATGCCTGAGAGTAAAGATGTCTATCAGCTAGGATTTTCAAAAGTTGCTGGCTGTCTCCTTGATTTCAGTCCAAGTCAGGTGCAAAAGTTTTTCCAAAAACAGCCACATCTTTGGATGTTTAAATATCTTTTAAAATCTGACTTAACTGAATATGTGACGAACTATGTAAACAGTCATCTGATTTTTTTTGCACTGAGAAACCTGTACAATTAAAACTCAAAACATTGTATCATTCATGTGGATTTTACTTCCATATCCCATCTTTTGATCCAAGAGCAAATTTAAATCTTCAGAACCAGGATTTTATTACTGCTAGTAGATCTACTTAGGAAAGTTCCTAAGAATTTTTTAATACCACCTACTCTTTTCCTCAATTTACACATTACTGAAGATTAGCAATGTTTAAATACAGGCATTTAAGTAACACATGCTCTATGCTTTATCTTCTTGATTTTATACAGCAGCTTGCTGAAATTAAGTTTTCAAAGGCCTGCTTGAATCTGTTTGGACAAGCATCTATCAAGAAATCAGATACCTCAAAGGTTCTCATTCAGTGATGGAAAACATTCTTTAATAGCCAGTCAATAAATGTAAATATATATTTTTGGTTTCTTGACGGCACCTTCTTTGTTGTAAAACAGGAAGAAAGTGCAGTTGTCAAGCAGTCCATCACAGGTATGAAGAACGCAATATAAACGGCCTTGAAAGCCTTCTCTCCTTTTGTTTGTACTGGCATATTGTAGTTGCAGACAGATAGTTATGGTTGATTGCTCTGAGTGTTATGGGAGAGGGGCTCTGAAATGATGATTGAAGGGAAAGAAAAACTTACACTAAGATCAGAAAGAAGAGCAGGAGGGCACTCAAGGGTAAAACATAATAAAAACTTAAGGTCAATGGGATAAATCTGAGTGCCTCAGCTGAATTATATAAATCCATGGCAAAATACATGGACATAGGCTTTTGCTACTTGCTTCATATGTGCATGTTTTAAAAAAAGTGAGTAAGAAACAAAAAAACAAAGACTAAATTATAACTAAGGAGACCTGAATTCTATTTCCATTTCTTTCACCAGTTTAAGTAATCAGTCATAAGACCCATCATATTTACCAGTATTATCTATAAAACTGGACAACATAACTCACTTTTTCATAAAACATGCTGAAAAGACATCCAAGTGCTAAAGCCAATTACTAATTTTACCATCTTATTTTAGGACAGTTTGAGTCCTACCAATTCCATCAACTTCTGTAGAACTTCACTGGCAGAAAACTGGAGTAAGATATGCATGACTGCGCATTTTGCAGACATTTTATTACAGACTTAATAAGCAACACCTAGATACATTTTTTAAATCTGATAATGTATGGATTTAACAGATTCTGAAGCTGAATTTTTATGCAATTAATATTTCAAAAGTTAACTCTTCTGCCTATATAGAAACTAGCCTAGAGCAAAGAAGTACATTGAAATACAATGCAAAGATGTGGCAATTTCTGCCTCTCTGGAGTCCTGACTGCAGACTCAGAAAAAAAAAGTGAGTGCCTCCATGCACTAGAGAGCCTCCTTTGAGAGTAGGTCCATACTACTTACCCCTTTAATAAATTTGAGCTGCATTTGAATTATATTAATCAATTACATGCACACATTTGATTGGAATTCTGTTGCTTGCGTGCTTATTTTAAACATCCATAAAGCATCTTTCTTTTATCACAAGTACTTGTGCCTGCTTTTAAAAATACTTCAAATGTGCCACCAGACCTTTGCCATTTTGAATATAAGCAAAGAAATATACAGATTATTTATTATAAATAGCTTTTAAATGTCTGTAAAGCCATCCTTGTTTTATTTCCCTATGTTTTTTTGTTTTGAAGCAATAGAGCTTATTAAGAAAGAAAAAAATACAACAGACGAGACCAGGAGTGATTCTCCACTTACCAACAGTGAGTTTTAAGTGCTATCAAAGCCCTCATCTGCAGAGTTTCAAGGAATATATATAACATTTCTGAAACTCTCCTTGTGTTGTGTACTAAATGCTTATTCAGTGATCAAAGATACCACTACTGTATTTAGAAATAATCACATTATTGAACCTATTGGAAAGAAGTAAAGAGATATTGTTTCTTTACTGGAATATTCTGTCTATAGTCCAGAGATCATTCATGGCAACAAACTGAACCTGAAATATTCAAACATCAGCTTAACAAAACTCAGAGTCCCCAATCACTTACAGAGGCTAGTTGTAAGATGGCATCATTAAAACACTGTAGACATTACATGGAACTTTTCCATGCTGTAAAATGCAGAAAGCAACAGCAAGCCCTTTTTTATTTTTGAAAATGTGACTCAGATTAAAGTACATCATCACAAAAAAAAATAGAGTGATAATTTGGTTCAGGAAAATAAATTCTCCTCAATCACCTTTCTCATTAAGATTACGGAAAAGTTTGGATGATCCTTTCCAAACTGGTGGTGTCTCCATAAGGATCTGATTCAGTTCCTAAAAAATAAGGTTTAAAAAATGTAAAAGCATATATTTCAGTATTTAATGAAGTAGTTAACAGATTATGATTAAATTCTAGGATATCAATATAAAAGACAAGGAACTGCATGCAAATCTACCAGTTAATTTAACTTCAGTTACCACAATGATTTTGGAAGTACTCAAGCACTCCATAAATTTTTGCACACATGATTATTGCAAGAATTACTCATCTGAATGAATACTAAGTGGTTGCTGAGCTGGAGAGAGACATGCAATGTATTTGTGGCTGAAATAACTCACCAGTGCTCATATTGACTGAAGCCAAGGATAAGTCCCCCTGGATTTCAGTAAGGTTTTCATACAAAATTCGAGCAACTGCTCTTTTAAAACACTTGACCTGAACTAAAGCGAACTTCATCCATGAATATGAATGTACTTAAAATATAGGGAAACAGACAGAGTTCTTTTGCAGTTATACAAATGTAAAAAAAAAAAAAGTAAGAGGCACTTAAACACCACAAAAGGGAGAGAGTGGCGTAAGTACTTCAGGCAGTTTTGGAAACACCCTGACACTAAGAAATGTAGTCAGATATGGACTGAGGGAGAAACTGACAGATGCTTGAGAAAGCCAGTAAATCCAACAAAACAGGCACAGCTGCTAAAGTATCTGAGATTCTGGATTCAGCTGAGTCTGAAGTGACAAAAATAAAGGAACTAAACTCTCCTGCACCTCTACATTTGAATCACAAACGAAATCAATTAACAAAATGTATGGTTGTAAGACCACACAGGAATTACGGCCCACCTGCTTTGAAAGGGATCGCCACTTTTTAGCATCTGCAACAAAAGAAGAAGTTATGAATGCACAGAATTTAGTTATGCCAATGTGGTGTCATAAAAATTGGACTGCAGCTATACTGTGTTTTCTAGGCAAAGAATTATTTGCCTCAGTTCATGATTGTAATTGTCTTTATATTATTAAAAAAACATTTAACTTAATACATACCTGAAGTCCTAACTTTAAAGAAACAATTCAGATGTATAGTTTTTAATCCAACTTTGCTTCAATGCAGGAAAAGACTTTCAACCTCCAAAATACATCCTTAGAACATTTAACAGGAAATAGAGGGCATTCATGCTAACTCATAGTATCAATATTCTGAATTTATTATTTAGTAGCAGTAGTATTAAAATGGAGATTGTAAGGAGACCTGGATTATGATCCTTGCTTCACTGACTACTCATACTTTTTAAAGCAAATACAGAAAAAAAGCTCTTGAAACTACACCAAGTGCTAAGACACCCTTCATCCCTTCCTACTAACTCAGATTTGTGCTTCCTTTTCCAGCCTCTGTCAGGCTCAATTCTTTGTTAGTTATAATTGAACAAGAGTTGTTCATAATCATTCAAGAATTCAAAACGTGAGGTTTGTGATCACCCTCTCAAGACAAATATTTGTACAGATTCAATATTAAGATAAGGCACTGTGAATATCAGAATTCACAAAGGTCCAGACAGTAGCATTTTATGTGGTCAAATCCATAACTTTTTGTGGGTAAAGGCTTCTTTTTATAGAGCAATGTGTAATCAGAAATCCTTCTCTCATAATGAACTCCATGCTCCCTTAAATAATTAAAACAATACTGAAGCTACTCACTATGGTCTTTCATTAATTCATGGTTAGAAAATGACTGAAATTTTAATTTTACATCTTGGTAAAAGTTCGCAACAAGACAGTTGACAGATCCCACTCTAATTATGGTGGAGTTATATCAAACAATGTCATAACATAAGCTAACAGATTTTCATAAGCTTTTCAGTTTAATTTTTTAAATAAAATCCCCTAAAACAACCTCATTTGCCATATAAATTGATATATATTTAGGCCTATCATAAAGAACTTGGAGAACAAATATATCTAATTTTCCAGTCAGATAATTTGCCAGTCTCATATATTATATACATATTTTCTTTCTAGGCAAGTCAGTGAAGATTTATGCGCATATATATATATATATATATACACACTTCTTGCAGCTCAGTATTAGGCTAAATTAACCATAGTTAGCACTGAGGCGAACAAAATATACTTCCTCTTCTCTTACTTTGCTTTCTAAACATATAAACACATACTCAGATTATAAAATGTATCAAGAATGACTCTTAAAAATAATATATGTTCTCAAATGAAAGCCTGCACCATAAAGGCAGAAGCAAGTTAATTATAGCATTTATTTTATATTTTTTTGTAATAACTGCCTGGAGTAAAAAGTTACATTTTATAAAAGAAAACATACCCTTACCATATTAGTTAGTGTTTAATCAAAAAAGGAAGTGAACACCCTCTTGACTTTTGTAGGGTTTACATGATTTCCAAAGTAAATCAATCACAATAGACGCATTCACTCCATCACAAATCTCATTCAGGTCTAGTATTATTAGCTTTTCTATAAAGCAGACATAAAGAGCTTCTATTATTATGCTTCAAAGGGTATTTTTGCTTTTTGACAAAACTCAAGACCTTTCTAGTCTTCATTCACAAAAACCCCAGGTATATGTTCTTTTTTTATTATGCAAAATATAGGTGGTCTAGTATGTCAGCCTGAATGGACCTGATTATATACAACTTACAAGTTATTTATAAAATGACCTCAAAAATAAAAAATAAAATGTTTAAAATGTATTAATAGAAAAATTCCTTCCTTAAATATACTACCTTCAACAGAGCAAGACATGCAATTGACTTGCCCAAGGAGACAAAGCGGTACTTTGGCAATGCTGCAGCACAAAGTTTAAAATTACCATAGTCAGAGATGAGAAGCTGGAAGTTGTAATCTGTGCTGTTACTATTTCAGCTATTACTTCCTATTTATCAGCCTTCTGTCCCAATGTCCCAGTCAGTAAGACCTGCACTGGAATGAAGTCATCCACTTAGTTATAATCCTTTAAAATAATTATGTAATCTCTGATACCAGTCTAAAAACCTAAAAGACATCCAGGTTAGTTCCGCTTTTGGTCTCAGAGGTGAACTGGATGAACAGAAAAGATTTTAATAGAAACAAGGTTTGCTACACTGAACTCAGAAGGGTGCCTGACTCTTCAACTCCAGATCTCCTTTGCCATGAGATAAACAAAATGTACTTATGAGCTTGTTTTTAAAATCTGAATACTTGCTTTGTGAGAGTAGGAAGCAGAAATTTCATTAGCATGGAAAAATTTTAATAGCAAACCACACATATAGTGTGGTCTAGCCAATCAAACTGTCATAAAATGGAGTTAAACCAAAATGTTTTAATGATGTCCAGTATATATAGCACAAATGCTTCACGACCATACACAGTGAAACCCAACTCCACAGAAACAAAAAAGGGAAGAACTGAAGGTCTGAGCAGATATAAAGCACTGATGTGTATTTGTATTAACTTGTGTGATAAGCAATCTGCTTCCTCTCTTTTAACTGCAAAGCAAAAAAAAAAAAGAGATTTGCTTTCTAGTACGAGTTTCAAAGTTTTGCAAGTTTTCACCATCTAAGCTCTATCTTCTGCCTTCACTATTACAGTGAGATTATATCTTTATTCAAATGTTACAGAAGTTTTGATCACTGATGTGCCATGGCTGAATTCTTTCCTCTTGTTTCATTACTGTTAAGAGAACAAAGGGGAAAAAATCCAACATCTGCACTGAACTTTAAGCTTCTTCTGCCTGCTTTAGCACTGCTTTTGACTGCTCTCTATAGTAACTTTGTGGTGTAGACTTAAGAAAGGAAAACCTAAGGTGAGTGATTCTACATGTAACAGCAGAGCAAAGATACTCCCATTCCCCAGAAGTCGTGTACTGCTACCAATGAACTGCAAACCTGAGGGCCAGGAAATCAAACTAAAGCAGAAAGGGATCACCTTACTGTTTAGTCACTCTTTGACACTTAAAGCAAAGATTTTACAATAAATGACCTAATAAAAGTTGATAGTTATTTTTTTTATTAATTAACACATAGTACTAACACTGGCAATGTTTAAGTGTAGAAAGCTGATCCCCTGGGGGACTGAAACTCTTACTCAAAGCATGTTTTTAGAAAGCCATTATATAGTTATATATGTTATCTTAAGTCTTTTAGAGAATGCATATGTTGCCTGCTTACAGAGAAACTATACAGAAGAGGAAGCAAGAGTTTTACAGCAATGCAGGCCTGCTCAGAAAGAAACTGTGTCAGTGCAATGGCACAAATTAACTTGCCATCTTTCATAACTGTTGAGCTGTTTGCAACCTTTAAGACAAGAATGTTGAACTAGCATACAGATGTTTACAATCTAGGAACAATCAGGATACTGATGGTATGCATTTGAACACAATTAAAAATAAAATTCTGGAAGATGCTTTTTACTACAATCAGAAACAGAAGTAGGAATCAAAAGCAAATAGGAAAATAACATGCACCACAGACGTTTTCCTTAGCAGTTTTAGCATTGTAAAATTCCTGCTTACGTTTGGGTTCATCACTTGTAACAGCCTGAATGAAGTCATATGGAGTCATGTATAGCTGTCCTTCATATTCTAGACTGGCAAACCTACGAAACCGTTGCTCCCGCGGAGTTGCGTAAAGGTGTAAATCTTCAAGGTCTAATCTGTTTTCTGTAACCTGCAAAGATAAAAGGACATGTTTTAATCTATGAAAAAGGTTATGATTTACAATTGCCATAAAGGAACTAGCTATAAAAGTGCTAATTCATAAAGTCAAACACATCCTAATATTTTTGTGTGGTAAGAGCTGAAACTACAATTGGGATTTCACTTCTATCATTTTCAGTCTTCTACAACTTTAGCAACAAATCTTTGTGCATTGAACTTGGTAGTACTACCCAACCTCAGGAAAAAAAAAATTTAAAAAGAGACCTTCAGTTCCTGAATCATAGAAGGGGCAACTTTAACTCAAGGAAGTCTTCATAACTTCAGCAGGCAGACTTCAAACAACTCTGCGAAAACTATTTCATTTTTCTGATATTTCCAGAAGAGAACAGAGTAATACTTTTTCTATATTGCTTCTTAATATAGAGTGCAGCTGTTGGTAGTAATAGGCAAAAGACCTCCATAATATACTCCAGCATAAAGCTACCATATTTGAGGGAACTGAAGAAGAGACGAGCATAATTGTAATTCCCCAGAGTTACAAAAGTATAATATGGCATTAAGTTCACATACCATGAGAGGTTTATGTCAGGAGTTCCTGGTATGTTTCCCATCCAGCCGATTTACACATAAACTTGGTAATACAAAACTGTAAATGTTCTAAATTCTCACATCTTTCTGTTACACTGTCAAACCTTTAACAGAAAATATGCTACTGCTATCTGAAAACTCTTTTTAGCCCATAATGAGGCAAGCTCCTCTGTGGAATCATTATCTTGAAGAAAATGTAAGTATCAACATTTTTTCAGAGACAAAAAAACCAAACCCCAACTGTTTCCTAGAAGGAAGAGCAATCATACAGGTAACTTCTCCCATTACGTTAAAATAGGAATGCAGCATCTTATAAATGAAATATCCCAACTTGCTCAGTATTCCTGTCATTTCATACAGTATTCCTAAAATTCTTCATCTATCTAAGGAACACATTAAGTCAATTAATACTATGTTTTCTTTTAATAACTAAGAAAACAGACAAATGCACTTTTTCAGAGGCATCTAAACCCAAACATAAGTTGGAAGATGTTTGCAGTGGCTGTCCACTGAGACAACTGTCCTCAAATACAAACAGAAACTGGTTTTCCAAAACCCTTCTAAGAATAGATTACAGATTTCAGCAATTAGAAGCAAATTTATATTGAGCAGTCAAAGATCTGGGCTCACTTTTCTTCAGCTTTGCAAACATCCTTAAAAAAAAAAAAAACATTGGTGAGACTGATGCAGTCAAACAAAATTTTATGGCCTCAGTTGTAACTAGGAGATTAAATTAGATTTGTCTTATAGAAGCATCAAAAATGAATGTGCCTAGAAGAGATAAAACACTTTCTATGTGGAAAAAAAATGATGATGTTTTACAGGGGAGTCTTACTACTTAATACCTTATCTAGGACATTTTAGCCAGCCTTCTATAAGGACAAAACACGATTGACTGTGTATTTCTCTTTCTGGACCGTCTCTAGTACTTTCAAAATCATTGCTCCATGTGTATATGTGTGAAAATGTTTCAACAGACGAACCTCTCATAGAAAGATGAAGAGAAAGGCTTATACTATAATTTAGTTTTCAGTAGACTGCTCTACAAATATTCTGCACTTCTGCCTGAGAAGCAGCTCTAAACCATGGCTTCATGTTTTTTTATAATCTTCAAATGATTACCAAATTAAATATGGGGAGAAAAAAATAAAGTCCAACAGCCAGACCTGCAAAGTCATATTAAAGTGACAGAAGCTGAATTCTTTTCTGACATACTCACATGCAAGCCAAAATATTTCTGTCCTATCTCACTGTTTGAATATTTTGGTCTTACTGATCCTTCTGCAGTCCAGTGGCATTCAAGCTATGCCTTCATGTGGGAAGTACACAACTCAGTTGTTTTGACAGAGCTTGTAGTGACAAAACTGATTATCCCTGTATTTGAAGTTTTATAATCTTTTTTTTGATACATATGTTATTTTATCACTACTACAAACATGCTCATGAATACATTCAGGTGGTAAACACAAGTAATAAAGCAATATTTCTGCAAAGTCAATTTTCAGAAAAGAAACAGCTTCAAGGCCATATTACACACACCGTATGTATGATCAATTGTAATCAGTCAAAATCAATCATACGCAATCATGGAAATCTCTAGATAATGTATCTCTCAAATATCATTTTAATTTTGATCACTGTCAGTATTTAGAGAGCATGTTGAGATTCTTTGCTCTCTCAAGGAATTCTCACTGTCTCAGGTACTACCGCTTAATATTTCGCTTGAGACACTCAGAAAAGCATTTGCTAAATTCTCAGACACATATTTCAACACCTTAAGGACTCTATGCTCCTACAAGTATAAAATAACATACTGCAAACATGGAATTTTAAAGACATGCTTAAAATTGATGCATGTCAGTACTCAGGTCTGCAAAGCCTTAATTTCTGCCTAATTTTTCAATCTAGTTTTCCTCTGACTATATAGCAATGCCAGTATTTCATGCTCTGGCTCAAAATCATTGTAACCTGACAGGAACACAGCCTGCCCCCATAAAGAGGAGTACCTCCCTAAAGGCCCAATACCTGCATGCCCTTGCTCTGGTGCTTTATGTTCACTTTTCCAAGAATCAAACTGGATAAGGGAACCAGTCTGACTGAGAACTTTTCTTCAGGTGGTGTTATTTTTAAGTCAGACAGATGCCTGGACCTACGCCCAAAAAAACCAGTTATTTGTTTCAAACCTAGGCCACAGGAACTTACAGATATGGAAAAGAAAATACCACCTGCTCCAGCAGCAAGCTCCACCTGCTTCAAGTGAGGGAAAACTGTGAACTTAAGCATAATTTTATTCCAAGGAGTAAAAGCACCACTTTATTTTGAACTTGGTGGTTTTATCTGAAATAATTAAAACAACTTATTTCTGCTACTGATCCAATATGAATTTAAATACATGTAACCAAGGCTTAACATGTATTTGATCACTGGTCCATACACGAAATGTCCAAGTAAAAGCAAAGTTTGGCTGCAGAAGACTCCAGGCACACAATTAGCAAACTGACAAATAAAACCATCTTTGGAAATAACATTATTTTTTTTGTCCAAATTTCTTGTCAGAGCTTTACTGCTTCTATTATGCCTAATAATTTATGCAACATACAAACATTTTCTCTTGTATAAAAGCTGCAATTACTGGGAACTAACAAATATTCTAATCTAAAACCAGGACATTCTAAAATATTACCTCAATTTGCACTTCAGGCATTCATTTAAGAAATTCACCTCAACACATAACAATGAAACACGTTCTGTTTTCCCCAACATTTGCAAATGATAATGCAGTGAGGCAGGTGTGAAAATCTTAGTGATAACACCAATTGCTCTTGATTGATTTATTTCATATTTATGCCCATCTTGGGCAGTCTTACTGTATCAATGGGCACATCTCCAGTGATGAAAGGCTGAGAGAGTTGGAATTGTTTAGCCTGGAGAAGACTCCAGGGAGACTTTAGAGCATCCTTCCAGGACCTACAAGGGGCCTGCAAGAGAGCTGGAGAGGAACTTTTTACATGGGCATGTAGAGATGGGACAAAGGGAATGGCTTTAAACTGAAAGAGGGTAGAGTAAGATTTGATGCTAGGAAGAAATTCTTTACTGTGAAGAAAAGAATGGTGGTCAGACCCTGGCACACGTTTCCCAGAGAAGCTGTGGATGCCCTGGAAGTGCTCCAGGCCAGGTTGGATGGGGCTTTGAGCAACCTGGTCTAGTGGAAGGTGTCCCTGTTCATGGCAGGGGGGTTGGGAACTACATGATCTTCAAGGTCCCTTCCAAACCAAACCATTCTATGATTCTTTGAACAAGAGACAGAAAATAGATGTTTAGTACCTCAGGGAAGGTACTATTGGTGAAGAAGTGAACAGGATTCACTAAGTTTCCAATTTCTATTTGAAGTTTCAAGAGCTTATCCAGACTAAATCTCTCTGTGATTACCAACTATTTTCAAAAACTTTCATGAAAGTACATCTTTCTGACAAACAAATGAAGGGAGATCTTTTTATGCTACATTTTTACTAATCCTCTTGGCAATCATGCCTACTAATTAGTGTGATCTTGCATCACATTACAATTCTCTGTCTTTTAAAAAAGACACGGCCATTTCCTTCACACAGAAAGTCAAAAATCTCCCAAGAACAGTAATACCTTAATTTTAGGCATAGCTGCTTATCTCTGGTTTACTTGCACACACACACTGACCTGCTTTATTAGTAGAAATACAGGGGAAAAAAGTCCAAAGCTAAAACCAAGAATCTAGCTGGTAGATAAACTTTCCATCCTTCCAACTTCACAACTCAAGAAGTAAATAAAAATATGCAAGACTGAAACTTGCAAGAGTTCACAAACAATATATTATCTTTTCTCTATTCTCAAAAATTTTTAAGTGTTAACAGTTATAATCAAACAACTTATGGTTATCATGCTTCTGCCCTTCCTCCCTCAAACTCTGGTAGGTACCTTATTGCTCCATATTTCACCCCATCCTCCAGCACCATACTCTTATAGAAGGACTGCAGAGAGCACACAGCACCTTTTTCAGGTGTTTAAATCAGCTGAAGAGAAAAAATTATCTTGGCCTATTTTCCTGCTGTTCCCTAACACAGAACTGCATACACACATACCTAATTCTCCCATGGAGGACATTTCAAAGCTCTTTCTAAAATGGATTAAATAGATTAAACACTTATACACACACCACAATCAGGCAAAGGAAACAGAGGGAAACATTTTTTATTGAAACAAGGCAAGTAAAACTAAATTGAAGACCAAATAGTAATTTGGCAGGTACTTCACTGAAGGGAGAGTATCATTCTTCAATTGTCTGTGCTGTCGTTGTCAATCTATGCTACAAACATATTACAATAGCCTAAAATATCTGGGAAAGGCCTCAGAAGCTTCAAATTTATTACCCAAATGAAAATATGATGATAACGCTTTCTCACTAACATGTTTCAATGACTTAATATAATTACTAAAAAACTCTTTTCTGCAAGTATGGTATTTAAAGAGGGCCACCAAAAGCCCTACTTGTAATAATACCACCACATGTGCCACAAAACAGTAGTCCTTTAGATGAAGGTTTTTGTTATGGACAATCGACACTTTTAAGTCAATCAACTTCGAAAGCATTCCTTGCAGAACCTCTTCAGGGTGACACCGCTCAGTATTTTCTCTCTCTATTCACAGCAAAAACTTGAGTGAAGAAAATCTAGGCTTTTTATCAAGCAAATTCAGAGTTAAAAACCCATTCCCATTTTGGGTTCATCTTTCATGTACCGTGTCTATCAATAGAGAGAAGTCAAAATGGCCTGAAAATCTGGTTTTCTTGATGCCTTAGGATTTCCTAGGCATCATTCTCCGCAAAGGTCTCCATGTACTCCTTGAAGTTCCTTGGAGCACAGGCTAATCTCCATTTCTGTTCCCGTGTTCCATGTTCATCTTACTGGCTGTCTTACCTCAGAAACATTTCCTTTCAAAATTTGGCATAACGTGAATTAACCTGTATGTCCTTCCAGTGAAACCCATGCAGTAACTTTACACTGTCATTACAGAATGCAAGGCCTAACACAGAGCATGAGCCCACAGTTACATCAAAATAGCTAAAATTTTGCCGTAGTTATGACCCTGAACTATCTGCAAATATAAAAAAATGGCAAAGATACGGCTCAAATTCACTGGGAGTAAAGTGCAGAAGATAAAACAGTACCTCATTACTCTTTTTATTAAAAAACACAAAAGAAATGTTCTTTGTCAAGTCTTTTTATTAAAAAACACAAAAGAAATGTTCTTTGTCAAGTGTGAGTCTTGTGTAACATTAGGTCAGTAATTAGTAAGTTTTATTCCGTGACAAAATACCTAGTTTTCCCACAGAGATAAGCTTAAATGCCAGATACAGGATTTTTGGAAATTAAAAATTTGATGCCTACAAGCTCATAAAGCTCTGCAGAAGTAATCTAGTAGAATCCATTATCAGAACCCAGAATAATACTCCAACTCCCAGATTCTGAGAATATCCACAAAAAATGGAAAATGTTTTACAGAACAAATAGTTCAAAATATACATTCTGTGTGTGCATGTGAGGCAAAAAGCTCCAGCACTATCACATAAAATCTCACAACTTTGCTGTGTTCCAAGTCAAATCAGTGTTCTCTTGCTTTTTCCAACTGAGATAAAGGAGAGTCTATTTTAGTTAAAGAAGCCAGCGTTTACTACTAAAGGTACATTTTGCTTGCAGTCAAAAATATGTTTGCTACAGTAGTTTAATCTTTAATTTATTTCCAGTGAATAACTTTCTTTGAATTTTTGCTTGCAAAGTAATCTGTCTTCCATCAATGAGAATCTGTGCAAATTATTAAAATACAAAGGTTTTCAAAGCAATGCTGTTCCTAACTTCCTTCGTTTATATTTGACTTCAGGCTTATTTAATACGCTCCCATGTAGATAAAAGTAGCACAATTCTATTTTCATGCTGGGTGGCCAAAAGGTTAACCGTCAGGTTCCCAGTGTGGGAAAATCCCAAAGTAGACAAAATTGTTTTGATGCTTACTGAAGTTGTATTTCTAGCAGACTACTTAGATGTATCACAGCTAACAATTCTGTTAGTTGATCCCACTTCACTGAGATAAGGACATTATTATATTAAAGTATTTACAAGCATAGGAAGCTGGAATGTGTTTAAAATGCTGTAAAGAGGGCCACATTCAGGTATAACTCTGTTACAGGAAATCCTTGGGGTAACTAATGTATCAGTCCTTGCATTAGTTTCACATGAGAGCCACTTCGCCTATAGCAGTTCTTCAAGACGCTTTAGTCAGTATGTATATCCAGCTCCAGATGTTCATATGCTTCACTGTAAGCAACACTAAAACACACCAGTAGCTGATCTGTCCGTCCCAAACATGTGCCATCCTTTTTTAACATTATGAAGAACACAGAATTAATGATGAAAGGTAAACCTTCCTTTTCCTTCAGCATGGCTCTCACTACACCTGGCTGGCAAGCAGTATCCTTCTCAGGATTACGCTGGTAAGGAACTTCACATATGACCAGCCAAAGAGCAAACCATCTTCTACATCTGGCAACTGACCTACGACATGAAACGCACAATACTTATGAAATAGCATTTGCTGCAAGTGGCTTTTGGAAAAGTGATGCTTATGCATCTTTTGGAACAGCATCCTCTTTGAGCAGGCAGGAGAGTCTCCTCCCGAGGGGAGCTTCCCTTACTTTTTGGAGGTAAAGTAGCGTTCTTCATTTCACAGAGATGGAAACACATGACATAATGCACTTAGAAATGTGCTGCAACAAAAACACTTGAACCATTGAGTATTTTCACAAAGTGGGAGTTTGACAGTACTGCTGAGCTACTAGGAAAAAAACCTTTGGAAACATCTGAGGTATGTAGCTTCTTCCTCCTGGAAATGAATGTGCCTTCAAGAAATGTGATAAAGTACACATTCTGTGTCTGTCTCTCCCTGCCCCTCTTTAAATTCCTAAATCATCTCTGAAGGAAGTGATTCTCAGAGACTATCCCAAAAAAATAAATAGTGGTCTGGAGTTCACTACCTTTACATAATGACAACATAATTACATAAAAGATCTCTTCAGAGTACAAAGAGGCATCATTGGTATTTCCAAGACCATTTTAGTAAGTTTTACTAATGACACTGAACTTCTGGAAGTAAGGAACTTGAAGACAAGTATTACCTCCTCTGAGGAACTCTGTCACTCTGTCAAAGTAACAGTTCTTTCAAAGAGATTCCTGCTCTGCACAACCATCTCCTAGACTTTAAAGGAGCTGTCTGCTAGTGGAGCTGTCCCAGTCTTCACCAAAATCTTCAGACACAAAACTAGCAGCTCTGAGTGCAGAATTTTACTTTGGTTCTGATATGTTCTGTGGCAGCACCCCTGGAATTAAAACTGCTGGTTTATTATAGTGTCCAAGATTTCACTCCAAGTAATCATTATAAAGCCCTCGGGTCCAGAGTTATTTTCAGAAAGCATCTGGGAAAAGGTAATCCTGTAGGGAGCTTAGCTTCATGCTGCTTCTGCAAAAAATCTTACTCTCCATCAGAACACCTCAAATGTTATGCTTGGTCAAGCAAATGTACTTTTGCACTGATCACATGATCTTTGTCTGATCAAATAGTCTGCCACACCACACACCCCATGCTGGTGACACATTTCAGAGCTTACTTGACTTTTACCAAAGAGCATTTTCTTACTCATCTGTACATAAACTCACAAATCTGTTCCTCATCAGGTTTCATACTGTAACGATTTCATAGAACATGGAGACAGACAGACAGACCATTTTGACACACTGTTTCTCTACAAGTCTCAAACACTTTTTTTTCCCAGTTACTCTCAAAAGATGTGCCTCATTTCTGAACCGGTCAAAAAGGTGTCCCATCAACACCTGTGTCATCATCACTATTAGTCCTGGAATCTAAAAGCCCTCTTAAAATTTCTTGGCTCATAAAACCTAGAAGACAAAGTAGTAGGACAAATTAGGACAAAGCAACCAACTATCAAGATATATATGATAACTTTATATACTTAAATATTCTCTCACTACTGCCAAGCATTATTTCAACTCAGTGACAGAATTTGAAGTCAGCTGTAGGGATATTAACTGGGACTAGCACAATCCTCAAAATACTCTCACAGGCCATATGAACATTATCTGGAAGCAGGTGACCTGCCAGAAAAAAACCCTGTTCTTTGATAGTCAAAAGGTAAACTAGGTTAACCCATTTTTCAGTGCTTGGGGTATCAGAAAACTATTCTACTGTCCACTGGAGCTGCCTGGATGAAACAAGAAGGCCACTTCACTTATTACACTTTTACAAAAATTCCTCCAAAGAAGTAAGAAGGACGTATAGCTAGTACTAGGTATTGTACTGATTTTGGCTGGCATAGTTAACTTTCTTCACAGCAGCTGGTATGGTGCTATGCTTTGGATTTGTGACCAAAAGTGTTGATAACACAGAGATGTTTCAGCTATTGCTGAGCAGTGCTGGCACAGCGTCACGGCTCATCCTGCTTCTCACATTGTCCCATCAGTGAGTCATCTGGAGGTGCACAAGAAGCTGGGAGGGAACGCAGCTGGGACAGCTGACCCCAACTTACCAAAGGAAGATTCCATACCACACAATAATTGTGCTTGGTAATAAAAGCTTTGGGGAAGAAAGAGGAAATGGACACACACATTCAGTGTATTTGCCTTCCCAAGTCACCGTTACATGTAATGGAGCCTTGGGAATGGCTGAACACCTGCCTGCCCACAGGAAGCAGTGAATCAATTCCTTGTTTTGCTTTATTTGCATGACTTATTTTCCTTTGCTTGTGTGGCTTTTACTCTGCTTGTTAAACTGTCTCTATTTCAACCCACAAGTTTTCTCACTTTTGCACTTCCAAGTCTCTTTCCCATCCCACTGCCGGAAGATGAGGGAGTGGCTGTGTGGTACAAGTGTGGTGCCTGCTGGCCAAGGTTAACCACAATGCTACAGGTGAGACAGCCATAACTACCCTGAATACTCCTGAAATCTCTGAATAGCTGAATACTTTACACTGTGATACTGTTTTCAGTTATAAACACACTATGTCTTAACCTTTAAAAATGAAATTATCCATCATCAATGTTTCAGAATGGATTTTTTTTTAAATTAACACAAAAACTATGGGAGGAGATAGATTTCCCCCCACAACATCAAAAAATTTAAGACTCTCTGTCAAGTCTATGTTTATACAAGTCCATACATTACAGCTGTCTACATTTTAAAGGAAAAGATTTCAGGTTTTGCAAGGGCTGGTGCCTTTACAGTCAGTACTGGGGTCTTTTTTAGTGGTTATTCTGTCCCCCAGGGATGAGGCAAGAAACATTCAGTGTAATTGCTCCTACCAGCTGCTGTAGATCTCTTTACTAAGATACTGACAGCAGAGACACCACTTCCTGCTTCCAATGATCTCAGTAAATAGCATTTGGGGAAAACATGCTGCTAGAGGAAAGGCTAAGGAAGAAGCACACAAATGAAAATATTCGGATGAAGTAGAAGACTGTGGCTTGGACGAAGGGAGGAAAAAGAAAATGCATTATTTGCTTTGGTGGAATGAAAAGCAGCCTGTCACTGGAAATGAAATGAGGAATTAGGGAAATAGGAAAGTGGGGTAAGGGTAAACCTAGAAAACCCCAGAAAACAGTGCCAGACTTTGTGCATCAGGAATAAAGAAACAACCAAAAGCAGCTGGAGAGGATCCCGAGATACTTGAGCCTCATCATTCTTTGCTGGTCAGTACCTGATAAAACTGTAAAAATATCCTACAAAAACATGCATCACAGTTCCATCAAACTCATCTATACAGAAGCTGCAGGTTATGATTCTCCAATGATTACTCTTAACACACTCTGCAGTAGATCCAAGAGCTCCAACCTTGATCCTAGTAAGACTGACATCTTTATGACTTTTCATGACAGAATTTTCTACTTTCAAAGTTATCAGACATTTTAAACTGTTAAAATCTATTAAAGTTGAAAACTCAGCACTCAAAATTAGGAATTAAAAAAGTTACTGCCACTCAGGCAACACTAATTCAGCCTTCTAATAAAGGATGTTACAATACAATACCATTGTAGAATACCATGAATACCATTGAATGCAATTTGAACACAGTATTTGCAACTTTTTTCCATCTCTGGAAATGTTTTAGAAATCTGTAGTGAAAGAGTTGGTGCTCATCACAGATCTAGAGAGCAATTACAAATGGATCACAGATAGAGCTCATGGTCAAACTATTCTTGCTGGTTCCCCATCCAGCTCTGGTTTCAAACTACGGTCTTTCCCCACAAGCCATTGGGCAGGACAAGAGTCAATAATAGAAAAAGCACATGAACCCTCTACCTCAGACCAGAAATTCCACAGCTATTTGATCCTCATTTGTAGGGGGCTTCAACTGAAAGGATATTTTTTCAGGAATCCTGAGCACACACACATGCAATTTCAAATCAGTTATATCAATCATTCAAAAATAAAAACCTGGAACATAAAACTAATATTCTCAGATGTCAGTCTGGATTTGGTCCACACAATCTGAACAGACATATTTCAAGTTAATCTTTCAAATTTTCTGCTATGCAAATAGAAAACCAAATTAGAGCCCTTTTCCACACAGAAGAAAGTTGTTTGGCTTCAAGACAGTGTTTGTCTTCAAAAAATAGTTATACACAGGTATTACATTTTATAATTGTTTTTAGTTTTACATTAATTGAAGTATAAACTTAGTCTTTAATTTTCAACCTCAATGCTTTTATAGTGATGCACATGAAAATTCATAATCATACATCCAAGTAAATTCATTGACTTTTCAAAGGTGCAGCAGCAATACTTCCCTTTAAAGAAAACTGACAATTAAGACTGGATAAGTAAAACAGCGTAAACTTCTGTCAAATCAAAACACTATGAAAAACTGAAACAGTTTGTATTCAGTCCTCTGTGCCACAGTAACATATTCCAGACACAAGACCATGAATAATCAAAAATACTAGATTCAATTTACCTTCACCAAGGATGCTGCCAACAGAATCTGCCTTTCAGCTAATGATGCAGGGCAAAAGGGCTAACAACATTCATACTTAAGGATTAGGCCTCCACTGCAAAAATGTTGATCCTGTTCTCAAACACAGTATAAAATAAACTTGGTATAGACAAAGTAGGCCATTTGCACCACTGATTTCCAGTCTTAGCAGATGCACTCTGACAAACTGCCTAATCACAGCTCTCGACATTTTTAAATGAAAAAACCCCAATGCTATCATTACCATATGTTACATAGGCTGTGGTGCAGGAGTTCATCCCTACAACAGCAAACTTCATTTTCCGGGTTAACGACAACTGTTTCTTGCTACCCCTGGTTACTCAACCGGTGTTTTCACTGAATTAGTCCAACTGAACCGTTATTTGTCTCAATACTGTCACTTCTTACGAAGTTCAGTGTAAACCTTTCACTCTATAGGAAATTTCATATTAGAAAGATAATTGTCCTGAGTATAAACCGAAACTCAGGGTTTGCGCTGCCCGGAGCTGTTCCATTTGCAAACCAGCGTCTTCTATTAAAGAAGGATTCGACTAGGACAGCACCACAGGCGAAACGCAGAGTTCACACTGCGACGCGCAGCCAAGGCGCGCCCGCGGCCGCGCTCCGGGGACAGCCCGTCTCTCCCGACGGGTGACAGCTCCCGCTGGGGCCCTGCCTCGCCTCCCGGCCCGGAGCTGGCTCCACGCAGGGTCACCTCTGCGCCCTCCCGGAGAGCCGCCCCTAGCAGAGCCGGTTCCCTGCGAAGAGGCGCGCACACACCTACCGTCACCGTCTCCTTGGCAGCGGCCGCCACGGGGATGGGGAGCAGCGCCCTGGCCCCGCCCGGCTCGGCGGCTGCCGGCTCCCGGGAGGGCTCCCGCCGCCGCTCGGACAGCCGGTACCCCGCGAACCCGGCGAGAGCCGCCCCCGCCGCCGCCCAGCCCAGCTCCCGCCGCCACCGCCGCGGCCCCGCCGCCCCGGCCCCGCCGCCCCACAGCCGCCGGGCCGGCGGAGCGCCGGGCGCGGGCCCCAGGCGGCGGCGCCACCGCAGGAGGGAGCGCAGGGCGGCCATAGCCCCGCTCCGCCCCAGCGCCCGGCGCACCGAGCCCCCGGTGCCGGCAGAAGCCTCGCGAGAAGCGGGGAAGGGGTGGGGAACCGAGCGGGCCCTGCAGTTCCCGCCCCGCCCCGCGCCGCCGCCGGCCCGCCCGCGGGCGCCGCTCCCGGCCCTCGGGACAGGCAGCGGCAGGCAGGGGGATGTGCTGTGCCGGCGGCGCGGCGCGGCCGCGGCAGCGGCGATGCGAGGTGGCCAGACCAAACACGAGGAACCGGCACGGACCTGGGTCCGCGCAGTTCAAGCCAGAGTGCCGGCAGGGTGATGCGTGGGAACTGCCGTGAGCGGGGCAGAGCCGTGCGTGGGCCTCGCTGCAGTTCTGCGCGCACGGAGGGTGCCGCGCGTGTTCAGCATCGTGCTCCAGAGCCTTACCCCGTCAGTGCATGACCTTGTTCCCGGGGGTGTGTGCCGCACGATGCCGTGATGTCCGTGCCGTGTCAGCAGCCTCTCCTCCGATAAATACTCTTGGCGACAGGTAGCCTCCTTAGCATAACCAAGTACTAGTTAAAAGACCAGTTGTGAAAGATGAGCATGGTCTTTTGTCCCTGCTTGGTGCTGATGGGCAATACATCGTGTCAGGCATTTCATGTTAGGGCATTCTTGCGTGGTATAACCTGCATCACCGTCTACATTACCTTGAAACTTTACATAAACTGCATACAAACATTTCCAGACACGGCACACCTTAGGGCATTTTGTGCAGTGGTACAGTCTCAGTCTTTTTCTTCTTTACATGAGTACCTTTTCCCCAAGTTTCAGCCAGTTATCATTGCCGTCCCCCCACCCCCCCAAATCTCTAATGGCTTTTTATATTACAATGAACAAGATTTCAGCAAATACACAAATGATAAATTGTTTTAAAGCCTTTTAAGACATTCTCATGCATTTTCAGTTCCTAAGAAACATTTCAGTGGTTATGATATGTGTCAAGAAAGAAGTGTGGCTATGTTTGTCAACTGACAGTCTGTCAGATCATGCAACTGCAAACGTGGCCAAGGTTGAGTTACCTCAGAGCTATTGCAGAAAGGCAGGTATCTGGGCTGAATGATAGATTTCCTGCATTTCTTTCAATATTTGAGAATACTGTAAGCCAATTCATTTCTCAAGTAATTCCCTTGACTTCATTACTCCCATCTGTCAAAAACTATTTTTGTTATTTTTTTATATCTACTGCTTTATTTTATAAATACATTACATGTATGGCTCCCAGGCAAAATCCTTGTCTGCAAATCTGAGTTACATCTCTGTACTGAGTGACTAAAGGCCAATATGGAGACCAGTATTTAGGAGTCAAGGCAATAATAGTTTCTGACGCTTGGCATGACTGAAACATGAGTACTTCCAAGTACATGACTAAGCATCCAGTCTGGAAAATTTTGCAGAATGTGGCTCTTGGATCTTATCAGTTCTAGCTGCTTCATTAGGAGACATCATTCACCAATACAATTACCTTTTTCAAATAGTCTACCTTTTCGGTTTGACTGGAAGAGAAACTACTTTTGGTCAGGGTGGTGTCCCAAAATAAACATGTTAAGAGCTCATCAGTCACCTGAACTGTAGTCATGAGCCATGAGTTATCTCCCTGTTCACACTGCTTTCCTGAAATTAGTTAGCCACGATTTACTGACTTTTCAATAACACTTTTAGGCTAAAATTTCTTTCACTTCAAAAATCCAATTCACCTCTGTAACTACTTACACCCAGCTAATTTTAGGCAGAACTCCCCTGGTGAGGTGTTTGCTTAGGAACAAGAGCAAAATTTATTTGTGCAGCAAGTCAAAAACCATTAGCTGTCTGAACATCTTGTATGCACAGATTCAGAAAGCATGTAATTTAAATAAATAAAGGTTGTTTTAATGCAATGATTCACTTACAGGACTGATAAAAAAGCTGCCAAATGACGCATTTGAATATTGATATGTGGATTCTCACTGGATGTGGCCATGTAAATGTGTGCTCACTGCAATAGCTTCTCTGTCCCATTCTCCAAATATAGGGGTTTATTCATGTGTGTCCACAAAAACATGGACAGTAAAATCATGAATCTTAAAAAGCCCTGAGAATTTCTGTCTTCAATTAAAGAAATAAAACAAAGCATGACGGTGTGAGAAATGTAGAACCTCCTTCCCACAGAAAAAAAAAAATCATCATTGCTCTTCCCTCATCTGAGTATTCTTAAATAGTTAAATATAAATACACATGTATGTATACATGCATACATGCCTGCTACTGTATCTGTTCAGAAGAGAAAGCTGCCAATGTTTTTAAAATCTGCATGTATTGCATTGTAAAGGCTTTACATCATCAGATTATAGCCTAATTTGTATATGGAGCCTTGGAAAAGTTCTTTTCTTTCTAGTAAATTCTGCACAAGAATACACCATTTTTCACTCAGACTTGCAGCGCTCAGAAAGGCATTCATTGTAACTTGTGCATGTTCCTCTTGCCTTCCTGAAAGCAACAAACCATATTTTTGTGTCCAAATCTAGGAAGAATCTGGAACTGGCCATGATACACAGGTATCTCCAGGTGGACATAACCCTTCAGGTGCTAGTCAGTGGTTTTTGTTCCACAAAGTGTTTGCTTCCTCATGTATTCATGAACCATTCCTTTCCAATATTTTATTATGTAATTAAAAATTTATGGCTGGCACATTACTGTTGTAAGGGAGTTCTAAAGTTAACAAAGGTGCAATAAATTGCAGGGCCTAAAGTTTTATAGCTAACAGGAGTTTTATGGATATATAGATTGATCTGTCTCTCCATATATATATAGACTACCTATGAAAGATTGCAGTCCATTACATTCTCCACTCCCTTGGTAGCCACTAGGTTTTGCTTATGACAACATGCTATTCTTAGGAAATATACAGTAACTATATTGTGTACAGAAGTCCTAACTACTTGCTATGGAAATAAAAACTTGACCACATATATATTTGTTCAATGACACTGAAAGTGCCGTCTCTAGGAAGTATATGTAGAATTGATTAGATTGTACTGTATACTTTAAGTTGAATTATGTACTCTTGTAAAAACACTCTTCAAAATTATTTAACTTCCCATGGTATAGTTTCAGAAGGTGCAAAAAAATCTTTAGTGTTATCTTTTCCTGTCACATGACTAGTGCAAACACACACAAAAAATCTTATCTTTTTGTTTCTTTTCTGGTACTTTATAAAACAGCATAACCGGTTTAGTTCCCAGACATTAAAGACTCCACTCGGAAAAGATCGGTGTTATATAGTCCACTCTACTTTAAATGTTTCCATTATATAACAGGAAAGATTTAGCCATAAGGGTCTTTCAGTGTGTGATGGCTGAAGATTATTTTTTTCTTCAGAATAACCCCAACCCTTCTCCACGGGAGACAGTGATGTTATCTGAACCGAAGATATCTCTACCATTGGTAGGACTCGAGGGTACTGCTTGAACCCAGGAACAGTATCTGTATGGGAGCACCTTTAGGCTTAGAAAAATATACCTCCTCCATTTAACTGTACCATCCTGGTGCATGTCCTGCAACTTAACAGCTGTGATGAACAGTTTGATCTTGACCTGCCAGTCATGTCAATAAAAATACTTGATGTTTGTTTCAAACGTTTTTGGTGTATTTGAGTAATCAGTGAACAGGCTATTTGAGAAATAGGTGCCATATAGATTATTTAACTTTGATCTATTTCTTTGATTTAGCACTACAATTAAGTAGATTTGCTTCAAAGAGAAAGCTCATTGGTTGATGTTTTACACTGATGTGATAATGTTTACACAGATGTGCTTTGAAATCTCGATTATGGTGGATTTTTGGGTCCCACCACATGACAGACTCCTGTTATCTGAAAGGTAAAATAATATAACATCTATCTGTAACTGCCTTCAGAACAGGTCTGCTTGTGCTCGCCTCTGAGGTGATTTATCTGATCATTGTATTTAGCATTAATTTTTTCAGTTTTAAATCCCTCCACAGTAAATCACTTGCTTTAAAGCAGCCTTTTTTATAATTCAGGTGCACACAGGGGCAGTACTTAGGACTGCAATGATGAAAAGGTGTCACATTACCTGCTTTAAAGCACCTGCCAATTAATTAGCCCTATACTCTCCATAGCAAATAAAGGTAAGCAGTCAAATCCATTTGATCTCTCAGATTTAGACTGTGACTGAAAAGACCATGAAGCAAGACGGGAGAACTAATCTCTCATGATTCTCTGCACCTTTTTTGTTTAAATGAAATCTTAAACCACCAACTGATTCACTTGAACTTTTGAAAGAATTAACTATGAAAGATCTTTACATATTATACTCTAATACCATGTTTTAACATTGGCAAAGAATTGCATATCTTAGATGCTAAGATAGGTCATGCCATTTAAGCCCTAAAATTCATTAGACTTTACAGAAAATGCAGGAAAGATGGCAAAAGTCAAGCTCTTAGATTTAATGTAGAGTTGTTTTACCATTTGTGATAATGACTGAATATATGTTCTACCAAAATATATTTTCATGTGTGAACCATTCTACTCTGGGAATGAAGAAAGTGCATATGCTCATTTGGAACAGGACAACAAAGGCCCAAATTGATTCAAAACACTGTAGAAATACAGCAGGGATCTTTCAGTAGATGATATTGCTAATTTATGATGCTTACAGATCTTGGCTACGAGCCTAATGAAAAACCCCAAAGAAGATGGATTAGATGAGCCAACTCTGAATCTTTCTTTCTTCTTCTCTGCAAGTTTTGAAAATATTTACCTCAAATGATGGGGCTGCCCATTTATGTTTATAAGACCTCCTGTCAATACCCAAATACTATAGATCAGTTTCGTGTCACATTAATGATAAATTAAATGCGAGGGAGAATTTGCAGAGGGGAAAGCACCTCCCTGACTATGCCAATTTCTTTAGAAATTCCCCTCCTTGTAGTTGAAGCGATAAAAGCGAAGCGTAATGCATGTACATTTTATTAGCGTTTTAGAAACAGGGAGTAAAACTGTCAGATCTTTGGGTTTTTCTTTCATGTGTGTCTGGGCAGGTCTAACCCTCAGGTAACGCCCTTTCTCCTTCTTCCCTCCTGCCTCTCCTTGCACCTGTCCATGTAATGCTCCGACAGCTCCCGCCCGTCCCCCGCTGCCCGCTCCGCTCCGCTCCGCTCCGCGCAGGGGCCGCGCCCGCGCCCCCGCCCCCGCCGCGCGTGTGCGCGCCCGGCTGCGCGCGGGGGGCGCGCCCGGAGCCCCCTCCCCGCCGTCGCCGCAGATCAGAGGAAGGTGCGAGCAGAGGGGGAGCCGGTTTACAATTTCAAACGCGGCCTCCCCGCAGCGGCTTCATTAGCATATGTCAGGGGACCGCCGTATATATATACACACACGCGGGGCTGATGAACAGCACCTCGCCGCCTGGCTCACACCGGCTCGGATCAGCACGGCACGGCTCGGTTCCGCTCCGCTCGGCCCCGCCGGCTCCCCATGCTTGGGGCTCCGCCGCGCACCCCCACATGCCCACCGGGAGAGGCCGGCAGCCGCTCTCCGCCGCCGCCGCGCCCTAGCCCGCTCGCCCCGCGCCCGCATGGCTCCGCTGGCCGAGGTGGGCGGCTTCCTGGGCGGCCTGGACGGCCTGGGGCAGCCCGTGGGTACCCACTTCTTGCTGCCGCCCGCCGGGGAGCGCCCGGCGCTGCTCGGGGACCGCCGCGCCCCGGCGGAGCGGGGGGACCGCCGCGCCCCGGCGGCGGCGGCAGCGGCGGACCTGGCGCACTTGCAGGGCATCCTGCGGCGGCGGCAGCTGTACTGCCGCACCGGCTTCCACCTGCAGATCCTGCCCGACGGCAGCGTGCGCGGCACCCGCCAGGACCACAGCCTCTTCGGTAGGCGGCTGCGGCACGGCCCCCGTGTGTGCGCGCTCCCAAACGCGTGTGCGGGTGTGGGGGTTTGTGTGTGTAAGCGCTTCTCTGTGTACCTGGGCGGGAGCAGTCGTGCTCTTGGGAGGGAGGTGGGATGCTGGTGATGCTGAGGCAGGTGAATGAGCCCTCAGAACCGAAAGGCTTCACCCTCCGGCGTTAGACCTTGGGGTCTGCACCAGGGCAGGGTAGAGAGGGAGGGCTGTGCATCCCAGGTGAGTCAGGAGATAGGCGTTGCTCAGCCTGTCCTGGGGGTCTGTAAGCACATGCATACACTGATAGGTTTAGTGGGAATGGTCGGGAGTCAGACTGATTCTTTTTGTATTCGCTATTGGTATCGGAGCTTCTTGAGTCTCTGTGAAACACTAAGGGTCAGAAACTTGGGCATGCTGATCCTTAGGCTGCATTAGACTGCTTTGCTTCACAGGATATAAAGCTGGACCAGAGGAGCCTAAAATGCCTCTTTGATCAAATGCTTAAAATGCTTCACAGCCAGCTTTCTCTGTCAATAAACCCAAAGGAGGTGCAGACAGCCCCAAAATGTAAATGTTTCCTGTGATATGAGAGTAAATCCTAGATAGTAGCTGTAGAAGCTGGAGATCCGAACAAACCTGCTGTTGTCAACTACATGTGAGTTTTGGTGTGTATTGATTTAGCAGTTGTAAAAAGGTGGTTAAAGAGCTTCCTATCATCCTCCCCATAGTCAAAACATTCTGCTGGAATGGCTCTTAATTGCTTTTATAACATATGGATGTTTTAAGAAGTAGAAGAGCAGTAGTCAGATAGTTCTTCTCAGAAGGAAGATTTCCTACAGCATGTAAACATGAAATAAATCCTTGCTTTAAGAGGAAAATCAAGTTAACTGTAGATCTAACATTTACTGGGCTTTTTAGAATTGTACTACCTTTACTCTACCACAACTCTTGGCAGGTTTGTCTGATGTGGTTTCTTCGTGGGTTGTATCACCTGCTTATTATGCTTTTGGAAAAGGGTGGCTTTGAAAATGATATCAGAAAGACAAAATACCTCCAACTCTTTTATGGGACTCTGTGCTTTATGAACTGGAAAACTAGGATGATTTATGTGTAATACAGTTTTTAATGCTTACTCTTTGTAAAGGATTTATTTTCTTTGCTGTTTAATACAACTAAGAAACCTGCCAAATCTCAATTAAAATTGAAAACATTCTAAATTAGTGTATAGTCCAGATAGTCCATCTGTCTGAGAGTGAAAATTGTCCTGAAATCATAAATAGTAAGCAGACAAAAAGTCATAATCGGCTGCACTATTTAAAACTACTTACCTTAGATTCAGGGTTTTTTTTAATGTTTTGTGGTTTTGCTACTGAACAGCAATATCTTAGATATGATTCTGGCACTTCTTTTTGAGGCTTTGTTTACATTGTTAACAACTTCCAAAAAGCCAGTTCACACGTTCCCTTTCTTTCATGTTTTGTGTGTGCTGTAATCTGTGCATATCAATTGGTTAAGTACGTTGGCTTAGCTTTGCCAAATTCACTCTTCAAATGGTACCTCATCTCTCAAACAATTTATTAATATATATTACATTTTTGGGCAAATGCAATATAAATAATATTATGTTATAATCCAAACAGTAGCAAAAAAAAAGCAGCATATTTCATGCACTTTAAAAGCCTGCAGTAAAGACAGCAAGTTGTGTCAAGAGGTGTGGGCTAGATAAGATGTCTGGCAAATACTTTTCTTTTTCTGTGGGTAGATTCTGTTATATAAAATTCCCATCTGTACTTTGATTTCCATTCAAATGACCTAATAATGGATGTGTTTTTTTAAGATAACTCTGTAGAAGTTGTAAAGTATATTTTCAGGCAATTCAAACATATCTTCCAGTATTTGAGTAGGCAGTTTAGCAAATAGTGTACAATCATTAAAGACTGCAACAGCAGAGTAGTGATGGCTTTAGCCTCAGTGCTGAATAAAATCCTTTCACATTCAACATTTAAAAAAAAAGTCTGTTAAATGATGTAGGATTCATGTTCCTACATGAGGCTTCTCAGACTGCTTTCCTGTGATCATTGTGTACATTTTCACATAGTATTTGACATTTCAGAGAAACTAGGCCACATTTACTATAATATGTACATTTTCTACTTGTTTTCAACTGAGTTTTTGGATGCTATGTGTTATATGGTTACAAAATTAATTAAAGCCATATTTGTTTTTTCAGGTATCCTTGAATTCATCAGTGTGGCAGTGGGACTGGTCAGTATTAGAGGTGTGGACAGTGGCCTTTACCTTGGAATGAATGAGAAGGGAGAACTCTATGGCTCTGTAAGTACCACTTTCATATCAGCTTGTACATCTTTAGGTTTTGATTTGCTTCCTAACACTATGCAAACCCTTCAAGAAGTTCATCTCAGCTTTCAAAACACTAACATCTTTTCCTGTTGAAATATGTGATGTATTTTTGAAGTACACAGTACAGCCCTAGATACTTCAACAAAATAGAATTGATTTTTACAATGCTGTTGGGGTAATACCAGCCCTACTCTTCTTTCAAGCTTTAAAACATCTTGAGATAAAATATTCTGTTTCTCCACATTGTTGTGGTCATGTGAATGCGGTTGTGGTCATTCCAGTTTAAAATGTGAGATATGGAAATACCTTCCTGCTCTGTTATGTTGCATCTGATGTTGATAGAGTCCCTCTACCAACTCTCATTTCTACAACAGTAGATACCCCAAGACAGAACTCTACATAATATAATTCCTGTAAGTCAGAATTACAGAATATACTCCTGTATGTCAGGTCTACATACTCTTCTTGGGTTTGGTTTGTTGACATTTAAATGAACAGTAAGGCTACACAAAGCCTAAAGTATTTTGTTTATTTATATCATATCTTTTCATGTCTTCAAATATCTAGTGACAGCTTAACTTATTTTTCTTTTCTCTTTCCTTCTGTAGGAGAAACTAACTTCTGAGTGCATCTTCAGGGAACAATTTGAGGAAAACTGGTACAACACTTACTCATCCAATGTGTACAAACACGGAGATTCAGGGCGGAGGTACTTTGTAGCACTTAACAAAGACGGTACTCCCAGAGATGGGGCAAGATCCAAAAGACACCAGAAATTCACACATTTCTTGCCCCGGCCTGTGGATCCTGAAAGAGTTCCAGAACTGTACAAAGATGTGTTAGGATACAGCTGAGGAAAGAGGCAGCTTTGGCAAAAAAGCAAACTGGAGCTGTTGGCCATGCTTTCATGGCGATGCCAGCATGAGGAACCGCAGAGGTCAGGATGCTGGATGTGAAGAACCTACTTGGTGACAGGCAAGCCTCTGTTTTCTAACCACTGGATTTAGGAGACAAAGCCTTAAAGCTGAGCATGGACCAGCCTCCTCAAGACTTGCTGCATGGTTTGGTAGCCAATCACCAGGGGGAAGTGGGACTTCTTAAAGCATAATGAACTCCTGGCAATTCTGTCTGGATGACCTGTGGCCTGTAGATTAGCAAGGAACCATCTACATCATATGGATGAGATTATGGCTGGAAGAAATCGAAAGAAATGGACTGTAAAATAGTAATAAATCCTGAGAACTGTATGTGAAGTTTTACTGGCTCCACTTTAGTGATGGACGTTAGATGTTGATACATCGTAGTCAAAGCTGGAACTTTTCTTCAGGATGGACCTATTTATACATCTCTGGATAGCATATATTTATTTTATATATTTATTTATTAAAGAGTTTATTTTTTACTGGAATATGAAGAGAATACAAGTTCCTAACCCCAATGAGAAATCATTTACAGTGCCAATATTTACCCTGAGTAGTGTCATGATACAAAAATGGCATTACCTTGCAATGCATCCAAAACCTGAACATTCATGTTTCATTGTTTATCAGTTACAGATAAGTTTATATTTTGTGTGCATACCATTGCCTTGTAACTGTCCTTATTTGGAAAAGAATGTTTAATTTTTTTTTACTTATGAGAGTGCCTTGCAGATTGTATTAAATTCAAATGCACATTTAAAAAGGGAATTAAAAGTAACTTCACTTTCTTTGGTTTACTGTTATTTTTAAACTGAGAGTCTCTTAGCACACTATGTGCAACATTTCAAACCTGCAACAATTGTGAAGAATGTATTGCAGTTACCTTGACAGAGAAAGTAATATTAACTCTTGAAATCTTGATTCAAATCACAACATGCTTGATGGTTTTTGGCCAAAGGATTCGTACTGTCTTTACTAACACACAAATAACTATTCTCTGTAAAATTTTCATGTAGTAGTCTCATCACTATATAAGATGTTTTAATTATATTCCCTATCAATATGGTTAAGGGGAAACAAATTCAGAGTACAAGGTTTCAGATACTGCTGAATGAAAAGCTTCTGTGAGCAAGGGTTGTTTTTCCACTGGGTACAGAGAAGCTGAAGATGACACCTTTCTTACTTTAGTTCCTCATTTAGGCATTATTTTCAGCATAAGATGTTCTGTGAAAACTGTCAGAACAAAGATGAGCTGTCTCTGTGCTAGATACAGCCACAAAACAGGTAGATCGTACTAATTTAATTCAGAACTGTCAGTTATGAAGCACAAACTCATCTGAATATTAACTGATGGGGAAGTCTGCTCTGCAAGAATACAAAGTGTTAATGACAGATTTATAATTTAGGCCTAAATCTGCTGAAGCTTGCTGTCACATGATTGACACCTGCATGGACAACGCTGCCCTAGGAAAACTGCAGGGAAGGCAGTTCAGGCGAGGGCACCAGAGGTGTACCAGAGGTGGTCTCATGTTTCAGATGCCAATGCTCCCAGTGGGCTCCAGCTCAAGATAACTCATTTGCATTCAGTTTTATGCAATTGTATATGGTTCAAGTACTGCACAGGCATCATTTATATAAAATCAAGGTATCAATGAAGAGCGTTTCCCAGTATATAGCACGCTTGCTAGAAGCTTCACTGCATCAGAACTTCTTCCAATCTATAGTGAAGTGGATGAGCATAGGTTACTGATGTACTGTTGACAAAATCATTTTACTTTCTGCCAAATAGAAATGAAATACAGATACACGAAAGTATGTTTCAGCACTTTGTGGCTACCAATATGTAACTTACTGAGATAAAAGGTTTCATTTAAATTTTCTGAAACATGAGGAGTGGAAGATCTACAGTGCACTGAAAACATCTTAGTAAAATAACATTGTAATGCACTCCAGTTTACCATAAAATAATGATTTTATGGGTGACACTGAGTCCCATTACTGATAGATCAATAGCTGAAGACAAAAGTATATTCTTTAAATAGAAAAATTCTTCCTCTACATCTTAAAAAGTAGTTTATTCCATATAAATTGTGTAAAAAGAAGTACCTGCTGCTTAGGATATAATTCCCATGCATTTCTGGCAAGCACACTCAGTGTTTAAACCACAGCAGAAAGAATTCTCTCTCCTTGGATTCCCAGTTTACAGTTCATCTACAAAAGTACGTTAAAGATGTCAAGGGCTGTAATCAATCCTGCTATTATCATTGTGCATTTTTTTTTATAGGTGTGATGCAGTCAGTAACAGTAACTGAGGGTATCCCTACATGGTGAATAATCATCTGAAACTTCTGGATCCAAACACATACCCAATATCTAAGTGAAGAAGAAGAAGAGTGATATGTGCTCGCCCCATTTCCATTTTAGATATATGCAAATAAACCTTGAACAAAATGTAATGGAGCAGGTACAGTGGTGATGAATGACTGTACAAAACCTCCAGAGCCCTGAAAAACTGTCACAGACTCCCTTTTATTTCTGGTGTATTGCCATTTTGCAATACACTGAAGAAAGATATCTAGGTTCCTTATTTCATTTTGCTTGCAGCATTTATTTGCTCTCTGTTACATCCTGTCCATCATGATTTTCAGGTGCAGTTAATGTTCTTCTAGTTTGAGAATGGTGGATACAAAAGCAGCACCTCAAAAGAGCAATTTTTATATGTTGTTAAACTAATAGCTTTAGTTGTCAGAGTTTGGGGGTTTTTTTGTGTGGGATATGCCCAGCCACTGCCCTGGAGGGATGTCTGCTGAGATAAAAGATTTTGCAATTGCCCAGCAGGACTCCCTGAAAAGGCAACCACTTGGGTCATGGCGAGGAAAGGTAGACCCACAATCCTTTGGGGGACCCTATGCAGATCGTTCTGTAACCCATCCGTCTGTCCCAGACCCTCTGTAATCCATTGGTCCCCTTGCTGATCCCCTGTATCCCTATAAAAGAAGACCAATTCACCTCTGTAGAGAGAGAGCTCATCCCTGGCCTCCCTTCGCCGGAGGGGACCCATAATAAAGCTCCCTTCGTGCGGAACCAGCCACATGGGCCTTCTCGTCTCTCTCTCTGGTCTGGCTTGGCCTGGAGGCTGCCCTGCAGAGCTGAGCTGGAATCACGAGCTGATATCACTAAAGAGCTGACAGCCTCTGCAAGGGCCCCTCTGCCAGCAGCTGAGAGGAAGACACCGGACCTTGGGAAGGCGATTCCTTTCAGGACCATCTCCCCGGACCGGTCATCTCTTCCTGGGTCACAGCCTCGGCCACCCCCACCAGCTGTAATACTTTTGTGTGTGGTTTGCACTCCCACTTCAAAAAGCCCAACAGGATAGAAAGAGAGGTTTGTTCTGTTTAACCAGTAGAATAGATGATGTAGTTTAGCTCCTTATATTTTCATAACTGTATAAATCTGAAAGGTGTGGGCTGCTCTAATACTATGAAGGGAGTAATCTGAAAGAAGTGACAGTGTTCAAGGTTCAGAGGAAATCTCTGAAGGCAGAGAAAATGCCACATCTTGAAATAAATTCCTGTGTGATTGACTGCCATATTTCTGCCTTTCCTCATTTATTTTTTTTCCCAGGGAAGAACCATTCAAGACAGTTAATTCAGTTTCTGTAGCAGTTGCAGCTCTGCTTTCTGCTTCCCATGGATTCTCCCAACAGCTGTAAAATTTGGCCTGTTGATCTCAGAGCTGGCTGGAAACTGAGTGCTCCATGCCAGTTCTGTATTTCTTCACATATTTTGGTTTTTGCTGCTGTTTTCCAAGTTGTGTTGGAAATAGCATACTGGCCATAAAAAAGATTTTCTGAAATCCAAGAGGAACCTTGACTTCTGAGCATATTTGAAGTGAAATTGTTACTTTCATTAATCTTTGTGCACTTGATCACGATCCAGAAAGTAGAATTCTTAACAGTCTTCTGTGGAAGATTTTCAGCCATAATATCAGATATAGGAGAACACAAATTCCTCTGGAAATGGGTATATTGTAATAAACAAGCTGATATAATCAGAAAAAGTGGACAGCTAGTCTATAAGGTACACCATCCTTTCATTGGTCTGAGCCATTTGTGTTTGCATGAAGCAGTTTGGTCCTGTCCCTATCTCCAAGTTTTCTATCATAAGCTTATTGATGTTATCTTTCATACTCAGGTCTGACAGCCAGCTTACTGCTTCTGTCTGAAAATTGAAATCCCTGGTATGGCCACACTCTCTGGTAGCACTTCAGGGCTGGGCAGATTTTACTTTCTGACGATGACACGGGAGAGTCATTTAACAAGTACACTTTCATCATAGCTTTCATTTCCAGCTACCTTCATTTCTTGACGCGCTTTTTTTGCTCTTTTTTTCATAGGCATCTGTTCTAGCTTCAGTACCCCTGTGAAGTTTAATTAGGCCTTTACCAGCAGCTCTAAGAACAATGGGTGTAATTTAGTTATTCTCTGCTTATATGATCTTAATAGTACCACTGTGCCACAGCTCTAGTTATACCATTGCAAATCATTAGGTTTGTCTTACTACTTTTTCCATACAGCAAAGAAGTAAACAGAGACAAGGCAATTTTATAAACCATAAATACGTCTTTGCTATTGCCTTAATGTACTGGGCCAAGCCTGAGTCAGATACTGAGAACATGGTGGCAGGATGCTTAAGTTTTGCTCATATTGCTCCATACTGCATGGAGATGCTATTAGTAAGGAGACCTTTTGGAGATCTTTACTGCATTTTCTCCTTTCACTTTTAATGTGAGAAAAACTATTGAATTCACTGCTGTTCCAATCTCTGTAATTACTTGGTGGGTTTTTTTATAGTGGATCCATTTGAAGACTCAAGTTACATGAACATAACAGCAACTGCATGAGATAAGACGCTACCACATTGGGAGAGACCACTTCTCTGGGAGGAGAATAAGATAGATGTACATTCTAGGGATTCTCCTCTATCAATTCTCCTTTGGGCTATTTCCTTTTATGAGGAAGAAAAGAGAAATAAACATTTCAAAATGTTGAAAAATATGATGGTGGAATTCTTCACTTCCTGGACATCTGCATAAACATACACTTTATCAGACATTTCTCTTAAAACAATTTCCTTTGCAGTAGTATGTTCAGCAACTGTGGTGGAATTGTTGCTGTTAGTGTAATGGCATATAACAACTTCAGAATTTATTGCCGTGTACTGAGACAATGCTAATCTGGGAAATCTGGTTTATGGCATTTATTTTAAGTCAGTTTTTGATACAAAGCTTTGCATAAGTTTTGACAATCCTTTATGATTTCTTAACATTCAGAGATTAATGGGCAGAAAACCAGAAAGTTGTAAAAGCTCCTCAGGTGGGGCATACTTAACCATGACATCTTTATCAACAAGTTGTGCACAAACAGGAAGAAAAAAAGTACCCAAACAGGGAAGAGGTCAAACAGTTACTTCTATTGCCGGTTGGAGAGAGATTAAGTTTCAAACAGAAATTGGTTGGCAGCTTGCCAAAATAGCTGTTTAATCTGCAACATGATCAGACACTAGAACCATTCTGGAAGTGCAGGAAAAAGAGAAAATACTGAATTAAAGCAGTGGTGACAATAGCTATCTGTATTTTGAACACATCCAAAAATGCTATTGCTGTTATTCTCTTATTATAGCAAGTCTCTTGTACATGCAATTTATGGGCAAAGGAGTAAAAGTGTTAGAAAGGCAGTCTTTTGACAGTGAGCTTAGTAAAACTCTTCCTGTGGTAAGGTCCTGGTTTATATATTTTGTCTAATTACAGAAAAATTGAATCATGTTTTATTCTCACTTAAAATATCACAAACTATTTATTACTTTCATGGGTATCTTCAAGTCAGGATTGTTACCTTATTTACAAATAGAACCCATTTAAATCACATTAGTTAAGTCACATTTGAGTCTCAAATATAAACTTTTAAATATATATATCTACTCTATCATATATTTATGAACTATGCTTTTCAAATTAGTTACAAGTGTTTCCGTTGTTCTCAGTGACTGACAGAGAGGGGGACATGTTTGTTTCTTTATTATTCCTGTAAGATCTTCCATCCATCTCTAATTCCAGTGGCTATAAAGTGCAATAGACATGAACATGGGTCTCAGGGTGGGTAAGTTCTTACACTCTGTAATTCAGTGTAGTGATCTGGATATCTGGATTTTTTCTTATTGATCTCTTTACAATTCATCCAAAGGAATCCCTACTCTTGCTATATAAACTTATCTCTTTGTACAAAGAGTAGATTTTTGCTATGAGAAGTTTGCTTTGCCTAAACTTTCCTCAGCAATCTAGAATCCAGTACTTAACAGTCACCAAATGGTTGGTAAATCCTCTTAATTCTATGCTATTATCTTTATGTATAAAGTAGAAACTGCAAACACTGAACTCTGTGTGGCATAGTACCTAGTTACTCACAATTTTTCTTTTAGTTCATGGTGCCATGGGTATCTTTTCCAAAATCATAATATCTCCTGAAGTGAGTTTTGTGCTTGTGAATGCTAAACACTGTAACGTGCAGTATGAAGTTGTCTCATATGGTATGAAGTTCTCATCTGATAGACATTTTTCATGGCTGTATTCAAGTACCATTGCAAGCACCACATTATATTTGATTTATTACAAAGAATTGTGCTCAAGATATCCACATTCGCATAGTGGTTGTGGTTTTGTGGCTTATAACCTCAGTTAACTTCTCAAGTTGACTGTAATGAGGAATTGAATTCTTTTATCTAGGAATGTGTCTGCTAATCTTAACTATGTAAAGTGCTCTCCATTCTGTCATGGTGCCGGGCCAACAGCTACAGTAAGGAATATGTAGACGTTGATGTAGTTTTTCTTCATGGCATATACACCTTAAAAAGCTCAAGTTATTTAATTCTAGGTTATTAGCAGTGTTTGCCTTAACCTGTTCTATTTGCTCTCACCTTCTTTAGGTCACTCTTTAGGATGAATTTCCTATCCCTGAGCATCTCTGAGAACAGATGTCTTGTAGCTCAGCAATGCTTTTTCAAAGACTGTCTCAAGTGAGCAAAAGTAAGGCATCTCATATCCAGGTACTGTGTATGTATTTTTGATATTTTTTCTTGCTGCCTTGGGCTATTGGTGCATTCAGTATCAAACCCCAAACCCTTCTTGGCTGTGCAGTGTAGTAGCCCTTGCTACCTTTGCATATTTAGGCAGCCCCTTGACAGTGTTTCAAATGAAAAGGTGGCGGATGATGAATGACACACAGCACTCTCATATGTTTTCATACTAAAAAGAAAGTACTATTGTTTCAAAACAGTGAAACACTTTTATCTCATGAAGAAACTTCAATAGCTCTATGAAAGATTTGATTGCTTAAAAAGTTGGTGAGTGTGCCCATATGTTTTTGTACGATTCTTTTATGATGCTGGCCAGTGATGATGAAATTAGCATGTTTTGATCTATATACAAGTTGTTCATAAAGAACTTGAAAGGAGTAGTTAGGAAAATCCAAGTGCTGAAACATTTAAGATATACTTTCTGGTCTCACTTTTGTGTGATTGTCAGCCAGGGACTATCATGATTAAGGTAGCTTGCCAATTGCCTGCCATAGATACAATATTTATTGCTGTAGAGGGGATTTCCTATCAGAGATCTGAAGACAGACTTTTATATATTGTTTCTCCTAGGTAACTTATTCAAATCAGCAGAGGAAATCTGATATTAAGGTAAAAATAATCAAAAGAAATGTATTTTTGGTCTTTGGGCTTATTTGAACTTTTTTTTTTTTGTTAAGGTTTTCCTTCACATGGCTGGAAAAAGGTGAAGGAAATTGGCTTGTGTTCTGCTTTTCTATATAAAATTCATAACTGTTTAATGATATTAAAATGAATGTATTTTGCTACTGACTTATGAGGTATAAGATTTATTTTTTCATGCTATTAGAAAGTAAATAGAGTTTTGCAGGAAATTAATCTCTTTTAAGTTTGTTGGAAATATATGGGAATACTCATCTAATCAGATCATAGCTGGCTAACATTTGTGCTTCTCTTTTCCTAAGACAGAAATAGACAGTGTTTTAAAGTACTAAGAATGACAGGATGGGGTTAACATATTGTGAACTATTCCCAGTCCCATGTCCCTACTATTTGCAGAAACTATGCTCCCCAAGCAGTTGAATCCCTCCAAAGGTTAATCCGTCAGTCATCAATTTTTATTCTGTATACATAACCTCCTGTTTCCTTTCATAAACACATTCACCTTCATGACCAAATCAGGTCTTCCTAATTACCCATTTTTACGTCTTTTTAGAAACTATAGCCTTAATTCCTTGTTCAACCAGCATCTCCTGTTTCATTGGAGAGACCTGGACTTTTCTGATGAAGGTTATGCTCCTGTTGCTTGTACTGTTTAGTGTTTACTGTCAGAGGCAGCTCTGGATTTTGAACCACTGTCCCCCCTGCTTTTACCTCTTCCTACTCCAAAAGAAGGTATTGCCTTGCCTCTCAAGGCATGCCAAATCCCTCACCCAGTGTGGCTACCTTTGCCTGCAGCGCTAACGCTGTTCCTGTGTGAGGAGATGCAGCTGAGGCAGGTGAAGGAGCAAGGCTGGGACACGCAGAGTGCCTGAGTACAAGGCATGTGCTGAGGGGGTGAGGGCAGCAGGGCTGTGCGTGCAGGGAGAGGAGGCAAAGGCAGCCGGAGATAAAACTGCTTCCCCAGCGTTTAGCCCTTGGTTATATAGCTGGGAAGCAGGATCAGAAACTGTCTGGTCTGACACAGATCTCATTGGCTGTCTATCCTTAAAAGGCAGATGAATTTTTTTCTTTGAAGAGCGTTCAGTAGAATGTTCACTTTCCATATTCTCTGAGCTACAGCACCCAAGGCCTCTTGTGGTACAGGTTTTCATAGTCCTGTATTTTATTTGCCAACTAAATAGTGAAAAAGGTGATTACTGGCAAACATAGTGGTGTTTTTCTCACACTCTACAAACTATATGGGAACACAAGTCTATTTGATAGGGAATGTTGATCAAACTATAATTTCATAGTAATGGAGTTCTTTTGTCATCAATGTCTGATTATACAGAAACATTAAGACTTTGGACTGTACATTCAGTTCTGGTCTGCCATATTCACTCATAGATAAAACAAACTATCAGCGTTATTAATCTCTGTAGTTTTTCATGTCCACAATTTATACTTAAAATTTCCTAAATCCCTTTGATGTCTCTGTAGTGCATTAAAGTTTTTCTAATATTAAAAAAAAATGCTTCCATAAATTATTATTTTAGTTTGAAGCATGAATATATTAGTAAACACGAATGTGAGAATATTGTGTTTCATCTCTGAGTTGTTATCTGATTGTGTCCAATGAGAAGACAAATTTTGTTGGAAGGTATTTCACCAGGAAGGCATGAAAAGACACACACTGCAGAGCCATTAGCAAGAGCTTCAGCTTCACTGGAAACTTTAGCCACCTATGATGCCTCATAGCAAACTCATAAAACATGATCTGCAATGTCTTTTTCCTTTAATCATCATCGTCATCGTCATCATCGTCATCATCATCATCATCGTCATCCTACCTTTCATCTTTTTAAAGACCTCAGTTTAAAAGTTAAATTTCTGCTTGCTGGATTAAAGCTGTCATGGTAGAAAAAGTAGGGTTCCTAGCCACATAGATCAGAATGAACAGGAAAAGATTGGAAAAACCAATTTTTTTCATATACTATAATTACTAAGATAATTATTTTCTTTCTTTACCTGTGTGCTTTCTTTCTATGTTTGGGGCACTTGCATCATCTCATCACATTATGCACAGTCTTACTGCTCCCAAAGGGCCAATAATAATGTCAATTTGCTGCTTTCTAATTTCCTGGAATTGAGTACCTTGCAAATAAAGTGAAGCAGAAAATTAAATTAAGAGGATCCAATATTTTTGATGAAGTCTGAAAAGAAAAGTGATGGGCAAAAAGTCATGCCGTTTTAAATACAGCAAAAGACCAAGAGAGGGCACAAGAGATATTTCTGTCAGAGACACAAACTTGTGGGCAAATCTGTGATATGCTTATACTGGTGGACAACACTAGTAATTAATAAAAAAGGAAAACATGCTGATTTCACACAGATGGGAAAAACCAATCAGCTCAGACAGGGTGCAAAAATAACAAGTAGCCTGAGGCAGGGCTTTGTAACACATCTGCTGTAATTCTGTACTGCTCAGAACTCCACCTTTCACAGAAATGCTTTCCCAGCCTTCAGGGTAAATGCCAGTAAAGGACATGGCATTTTGATAGCATGCCTTTCCAGAGGAATAGATGGAATTCTAAATAACCAGAGATTCTTAAAATGCTTGTCACATCAGACATTATTTGAAAAATAGAAGTCCCTCAAGGAATATTGTGAGACAAAAGCAGTCCACTTTAGCACACTGCCTGGGACTTCTGTACATGGAAGGACAGTACAACAGTAAGGAGGGTGTTTTCTCTTATCAGGGAGCTGCAGTATTAGTCCTGTAACCTTGAAAAGTACAATCAAAAGGAACAGTACATCAGTAACCATGTTGGTATCATGTATACTGCAAAGAGAGCGATAAACACCATTTTTTAACTGGAATTTATTTTTTCCCAGTAAAAGTGCTGCTACTATCAGCACAACTGATGATAAAAGAAATTCTGAAGAAGAGCTACGGTAGTTCTTCCATTTTCCTCCAGCAAGACTGAAACTCTATGGACAGAAAGTAAAAAAGTACAGATCTGCATGGATGGAGTGACTAAAATGCTGAACAGACTTTGTAGGTGGAAATTGAATTTGTGTGTTTTGATAGTAGAATTTATTCCCAGACAAAAAAAAAAAAAAAAAAAAGAAAAAGAAAAAGAGAAAAGGCAGCATGGGGCACTTGAGAACAATTATAACCTGAAGAGAAGCATACATATAGCATGAATAATTTTTGTTCCTGGTTCTCCCTATGAACAATGCTACCAGGTTGAATGAGAGGGTCTGCCCGTCAATCTCAATATCCTACATAGTCCAATGCTAGATGTGCAGGACAGAAGATGGGACCAGGACAAGCATATAATGACATTTTCCCAGTACAACTCTTTCATCCTCCAAGTTCTTGCTCTACTGCACTATTGTTCATACTAAATATTTTGTTGTTACCTTTCTTAGATTTTGTGTCTCTTAACACAGAAATTTTTTTTTCTATTTTAATACTCCTTCTTCCTCCTTGATAGACGTATCAAGGGAGGAAGGGAGTATAAAGAAATTAGGGAAGAAAAGAAATTATCAGATATGCTTTCTGTTCTAGTAAAATAAGATTTTCTGAAAAGTAAGATAGCAAGTCTTTGCTCTATGGATTCAGATTTTAATGTAGTAAAGGGGCAACATAGATATCTGTGATACAAGAGGAATAACTCATCATTCTTGGCATTGTAAAGGCTCTTTACAGCAACTTATCAAAGCAGTTTCAAACTTTTGTTTTGAGTTGACTTGATTCTTAGCTGTCCTAACGATCAAGAAAATATAAAGGTTGTTCAAAATCATAATTCCTCTGATTACACTGATTTTTGAAACACAGATTTCTTGAAAAGATCCCAGGATTTAAAGATGACAGTAAATAATATTTTATTTATTAAACGTATAACTTTTTGGCAAGAAGAATAATGTCTTGATTCAGTTATCAACACTTAGCATTTAATTTTAAGATACACTTCCAGATGTAAGATTTGAACATTCCAAAATGTATACATACATGTACAGTTTATCATGTAACATAAGATCAACTGCTTTTCTTGGGGAATATAAAAAACATATGTATAAAAGAATAAAACACTTGTTTTGAATGTAACACTGCCATCTAATGAAATAACTGTAAATTACATGAAAAGATTTCATGCTTTTGTCACCTGTTTTTGGAGGTATAATACAGGATACAACTTCATTATTAATAGCATCTATAATAATAAGAGAATAGTACCTTTATAAATTAGTCATTTATTAATAAAACAAAAACAATAATGGTTATTAATATTAATAATTAATATCAATAATTGTTATAATATTTTAAAATTAGAATTAACTGATTATATGGCAAGGAGCTGGAAAAAACCTCTCATCATACAGATGATATTTAAATAAAACTGTGAAATAAATAAATACAATGAATAAAGTTTTCTCTGAAGATAGGAAGTAAAAACCCCAAATTAAGTGAAACTTAATTTCACATGTCAGAATAGGTTTATTTTCTGGGTGATATATAATCCTAAACATGGTATTTACAGTGCCAAGGGTTGTTTTTAGCAACTAATTCACATAAGGTCCTAAATGAATTTTGGGGATGAAGATACAGGGAGAAGAGTCACCTGGGCTGCGTTTGCAGATATGCAGTGTAGTTCTTGAATGAACTTGAAAAGTCACTAAGGGAAAATCCTGCCTTACATCTCTCTGCATAAAATGACTCAAACACAGCAGCACTGCTTTGTGGATGCTGAAGCAGGATAAGGGGATCCCCTGAGGGTTCACAGTGCTTCATTTTCTGGGACTGTTGGAGGCCAGCTGGGGTCCAGCCCTGTTTGGATTTCCCCTGTAGTGGCAATTCTGGGGATCTTAGAAATCTTCTAAGTAGCTTGGTGTCAGCTCTGGGTGTAGGGCTGAGTGTCTTAGCATGGAAAGACCACACATGAGTCCTCTCTGCTGTGGACTTACGGCAAGCGGGCTTTCAGTCTCAGTTTAATTTCTAGTTATGAACTCAGTTAAAAATAATCCTTTTCTTGCTCCACTTCCAGCAGTGGCAATGCTAATTGGAAACAAGCTTGTTTATTGTCATGTTTGTTTAACAAACTCCACAGAAGAACACCTAGAGATATCAAAACACTACAGACAGATAAACAACATTGCTGATGTGTCTATTAATTCACCATGGTGTGTTTTACTGCAGAGTACCACCATCAGTATTGATTTTACAGTCTCAGTTGATAATATGCTAACATAGCCAGGTCACAATATGGTCATATAGCATAATATTTTATGGTAACATGACTATGTCATAATAACAAAGACAGTTGATACTTCGATAGCGTTTGTGAGGTCATCCTGCAGCTGAAACTTGACATAAACAAAAGGGGAAGGGGCACATACACTAGCAGGTAGTATAGTCTCACCAATCACCAAGTCTGAGATCTGGCTTTTCAGTGAATGAGACCATCTTGATGATTTTATGGAACATGAGGATCTTCACACAAGGAAGATCAAAGGGCTGCATTACGTTTCAATACATAAGTTTATGGGACAGATGGAATCCACTCAGAGAGACCCATGACACTCAGGGCCAGATTATCAAAACTTTCAGACACTAAAACCTATTAGTGTGTTCAAACCTTTATTCCAACACTGTCAGCACTTTTAAGCTCTATTTAAAGCATCAGTCTACAATTTAACTACTGCCAAAGTTCAAATGGAGGTTAAAAGGATGGGCTAAACGAGGTGCCAAGTCAAAAGAAATTTTGGGTTGCCTTTTCTTTGTTTCCACACAGGTATTGTCAAATTTTTGGATATAATTTTGTTTAGCAAGGGAGAAATGAATGTTCTCGTGAAGCACACCAAAATATCTTTGGTGAGGTAATAAATAGTAAAATGCTGCACGTCCTTGCCTCTGAGATGTTGGAGCATGAAAAAACTGTTGCTATATTGCTGTTGAAAACATTTTAGGATTTTCTATCAAATAAATACCAAATACACTCAGGAAGAAAGGAGAGGTGAACTCACTGTCTTAATAGCAGTCTGTCTGATTTCTTAAACTCCATATTTGCTCATGTTTTGCTTGATAATGGATTCTAGTGCCCTGGTAAACTCATCTTGTTTGACGGGGACTCTAACTAGGATTCCTGCTTTGTGTCTGAAGGTGTCAGACTCCATGCTCTGGAGTTACCTTTCAGTGGGTTTTAACTCTGAACTTGAAGTTCCTCGATCACAGTGACAGGTCTTATAAGCAGATGGTTTTTCTCTGCTACCCTTTCAAAGGAGTAAGATCTTGTATTGTAACTCCTTTAAGTAAGGACCCTTTTCCATCTGCCCAATGTTGTGCAGACTGTGATTTTACGGAAAAAAGACACGAAGCTGAAGTTGGCTGTTTTGCTGTATCTAGCACAAGAATATACAAATCTAGATCACGTAATAACAGCTACATGGGTGTTCAGCCTCAGATTCCTCATCACTTTTGAACACCCTTAAAGTCCTGTTTAGAGACCGTCCTCCTCTGCTCTTCCTTCAAATGGCTTATTTTATGGAACAGTCAGCCTTTCTCAAATTGCTATTGAGAAACCCTCTGTATTTAGGGCTTTCTGTGAATTGCTTCTTGACCCATATGAAGTGAGGAAAATTCATCATTAGGGTATTAATTTCTTAATTTATTCCCTTCTGGGGTTTGGATTTGAGAATTATGTTACCTTAAATGATAGCCAGCACTTCATCTAATTGAAGTGTCATATGAATTAGTAAGAGTTGAAGAACTCTCACTGAATAGTTTTGTAGATATTTTTTTTTTACATGGAGGGAAAGATGAAAAAAATACAAATAACTTTCACATTCAAGCCAAGTAGAGTTCCTGGTATTAGATGGGATCTCCTATTTTTAAATACGAAGAATTTCTACCAATGCTTCCAACAAAATCACAGCTCCTGCTGCTGCTTCATTGGTGTGATCATTCTTTAGTATAATTTAGGTGTGGGGAAAGGCATAGTTTGCACAGCTACAGTTGTACTTAGCTGAGTCCGCCCTTTCCGCCTCAACCCTGCTTACTGCTGTGAGAAGTAGAGCTATCTCCCATATGCAATATCCCATGTTATTCCAGTACAGTGATAGGTTTTGAATTCATTTGGAACTTTCCAAGCAGTAATGGAAGACACTAGAAAGTGTTTTCTACATGGAATAGTGAAGGAAGCAGAAAGTGACATCAACTTAAAACGACATATTAGCTGCACTTGCTGCACAAGTTTTCACAGATGAGCAAACAGCTTCTATTGACAATGGCAATTAGCCTGTGTGGATTATCTTAAAGGTGGCTGAGGACCTAATATTATGAACCTCCATTTTAGTATTAATTACAACAGGAGAAAAACTGTCAAATATTCTTCTTTTTGAAGGACTGGAGAATACTGGAATGTAAGAACTGCTACAACATGGGCCCTTGTTCATTCCTTTGCGACATTAAGCATAAGCCCCCTGCACTTCAGCTTGTGCAATCAGAGCTTATGGACAGCCAAAGAAGACCCAGTAGATACCTGGGCTCAGCTTTGGCTGGATGGTCTTTAATCATATCATTGCCGCCTCTGAAAAGCAGGGAGAATGATTAGACTGCTCATGTTTTTTTGCAGCATATACCTGGTCAGATATAATCATGTGATTATACAAACATTTGCTAGACACAGAAAACAGTTCCACAAAGCCTGTGTAATTTTTTTTCCATAAGTTTGTAGCCATAAATAATCCTTTCCAGTATTATTAATCTGTCAGGCTAGATGGGTCTTCAATACAAATAAAATAGTAATTTGATATATTTTGACAAGAAGGCAGAATGTGGTTTCTATTTTAAAACTGTGCTTTAACATCTCTCTGATTGCATCATTCTATTACAATCCTCTCCTATTTTAAGCAAGTAATTTGCAAATGAAAAGGAAAGGGTTAAAAACTATCAAGCAGGTGTGTTGGTTAGCAAAGGCTTTAGCTTACTTCTTGGCCCTCACACAGTGCAGGTGTTGAACATCAGCATTTTCAACCTGTTTGATATCTAGGCTTTTGTGTTTGTCATCTGGGGACTTTTACATTAAATCTGTAGGAAAACCCCCCAATACTTTGTTGTTTTGTCTGAATAGGATAAAGCAGAATTTATTTCTCACTGGTCTTAAGTTTAAAAAGACTAGCACAGCTATGTCTGTCAATCTAAGAAGTGGAGGGTTTTTTTAACTTGACAGTTTATGTTATTGTAGATCACTCCCTATACAACAGCCACTAAGAGGTAAAGAACAGCAAGCTGACAATTAATGAAATCTGCAATTACTGATAAGTAAGCAGAAAAATGTGTCAAAAATGCATTCATTTAATGTCTACATCATGTATTAGCTTATAAATCTGACAGATGTGCTGGAAAAATGAAGAACATTTTGGCTTTATGATAAAAATTCACTTCTAATTGAATTATGTGTGTGATGTTAAAGAATAAATAATGAAAGATGTAAAAAGCTCACGTAACTTTAAAATCTGTTACATGTGCAAAAGACTTTTTATATGTCTTCATATGCAGATCTAAGTGCCTTGAATGTCAATAGAATCTGCACAGTAATTTCTTTTTCCCATCCAAGTAACTCTTAAGACATACAAAACCTACCACTGTTCTAGCTTCTGTAAAGTGATGAACAAAGTATAATTATAAAACTTGTAACTGAATACTTATGCTTAATCAGCAACTGGTTTAGTCCCTTCCTCTTAAGAGTGTGAAACTAATTTTAAATAGCTGATTTCTCATGCAGTTGTTGTTCATGACTGACTTTGTTTTGCATGGAGATCATTCAGAATAGAAACTTAGAGTAAGTTTAAGATGCGTTTACTTTCCTGGAAATTGCTTAAACTAGTCTGATAATTAAAATTGTTAAAAAGAAACTACAACCTTCCACTTATTCCCAAAGTTCTACAAAAATTTTCCAATTTGTGTTGCAGTTATTGGCTTGCTGTGGAAATGGTTTTCAGGACAGCATCCTTGTATTCCTGGATGACATAGCAGTATGAAAAGATAGGAACTAGTTCACTTTTTCTCAGACACTTGGAGTAAAGATGTCAATCTGCCTCCATGAAAATCAAGGAGTCCTCTTTTTCTGAGTGATTTCCAGATAGCTGATGAATTTTGAACTTAGACATACATCAAAACCTTTCAAAGTGTTAAGCAGTATTTACACCTATATATACACAGTGTATATATGTATATATATATAAAATTGTATTACATACACACATCTGTATTTTAGCAGCAAGAAGAAAAGAGTGATATTTTGCTGCTATTAATTCTATTTGTAAACACCCAGATACATTCTCCTTCTTAAACCTCAAATAATGCTTGTAGTAATACAGAACAAGGTTTTGGGAGTGAGTTCACACAACTGGTTTTGACTTCTTTTTAACTCATCAAATGCTGTTTCAAATGTATGCAAAGATAATGTACGGATCCTTTTCACAATAATAGACAAGAAATTCATGGTGTCAGTGTGTTTCTAAGCTATTACTGCAAAACACAAAAAAATATTCTTATGTGAGGTCACATTCTATAATTTCCTCTCTGCGTCACTGAACCAAATTGAAAATTATGTCATACATCTTACTGGAAATCTATAAAGCAGTGCATTTGCTGCTTGAAAATTAATTATATAGTCTTGACAAATCATCACACCAAAAGTTACTTTGTATGTGGAAGATTTTATCAACTGTGTCATAATGTCAAAGCACTTAGAGGGGTTAAACTTGACTTTCTGTCATTTTATTGGGATGTTTACTGCATTATCTCATCATGCCAATACTTTGCTTGGACATGGAGAGAGGAAATTTTATTTATGATTCAGTTCCCTTAAGTCTTTTTAGCAGTTACTGTAATTCTGTGTTTCCATAACACACTTCACAGTTTAAGTGAAGATGCATTTTATCATATCAGTGACACTGAAAGGATCACTCTTTAAAACAAAGAAATTATCTTGATACATCAGCGCCTGCCTAGAACCCATCCAGATGTCAGTGCTACTTCATTATTCATTTTGGTAATGGTAACCAGCCGGCAGTTTAATGTCTGATATAGGAGTCCATTTGCGAATCATCCCTCTCCTCAGGTAATCAGGCAAGTTGAACAATTGTTCTATGTTAGCAAACTCATTTATTGCCCTGTGAAACCTAAACTGAAAGTTGCAAATGCTGTGTTTTGAATCACTTTCATGTCTGAACATGACTGACACAGAATGACTTCATTAACTTTCAGTGAAGTGCATTAGAAAAAAATTTAAGACTGAGTTCAGGTGCCAAAAGGGGTGTACTCTTTATTGTTAGAATAGACCTGGTTTTTGCATTGACAGACATAAATATTTCTATTTTATTAGACTGTTAATTTGCTAAAAAAATTTCTAAAAATATGTTGACTACTTTTGGTCTTGAACATTTAGGAATACTTTCTGAATTGCTGAAATTGAAAACAGCTAAGAAGAAAGAGATTGTGGATTGAAAGACTGGAGAAAATTCAGTATTTGAAAATAATAGGAAATTCAGGATTGAAGAATAGCAGAAAGTAAAACTTGTATAGTTTCTAAAGTGGTCTGAAGGTTGCTAATTCAATCCTTGCTTATCCACGTAGGAAGAAAAATATTAAGGTGCAAAAATAATAATTTTAAAACATTTCTTTAAAAAGCAAATGTCAAAGAATGGAAACATTTCACTTACAAAGACTGTCAGAGGTATTCAAATGTATGGTTGTCATACCCTAATTCTCAGAATCTATTTTCTTCCTTTCCACTTCTCCCAGCAATATCCTAAAATCAGTCATTACCTCTAAAACAACTTTATTCAAAATTCATATCAATTCATATCACAAGTGCTGAAGAAAAAATATTAAAGAAAAAGGAGATTAGTTTTAGTTACTGTGCCTAAAAGAGAAGGTGGCTGCTGCAGTTTGTTCTCAAGATGCCTGTAAAACATATATGTTTTCAAAAAACAGGGAATATAATACAGTTTGTACAAGTACACAAGATGGTGCATAAAGCAGCTGTGAGTAACTACAAATGAGACCGTCTCACCCTCTACCCTTCCCTTCTCTTCTTTGCAGATACATATTGTCCATCCTCACATCTTCAATATGCTGTGTGATCTGGTAGATTGTAATCTAGCTTCTGTTTTTTGATATGCCATCAAAGGTGGTTAAACTGGTTTTGATGAGTATTGTATTGAACATAAGCTAATAAAGGGACACTTGACATAGCCACGTTATAGATTGCCTGGAAGAAAGATAATGAAATTGAACCAAAAGCAGTTTCTTTTTAACAGATCTAATAGTGAGAACATATGTAAAAAGTGTTGGCCTTTATATGTGTGTATTAAATGGGAAACCTGTTTTCTTACTTTGCAAAAGATGGTCAGTATTCCTTTTTTGACAGCTGCCATGGTGCTATGAAAGTCACTGGGTTTGCATGGCCCAGTTTTGGTAGTGTGTGTACTGCAGGGGTGGCTTCTGTGAGAAGCTGGTGACAGCTGATCCCTAGGCACTGGTCAAGGCTGGGCCAATTAGAAATGGTGGCAACACCTTTGTGATAACATATTTAAGAAGAAGAAGAAAAAAATAATGTTTTGTGCAGTTGTAATTGTGGCCAGAGAAAAGTGGGGTGATAACGTGAGAGGAACAGCTCTGCAGACACCAAGGTCAGGGACGAAAAAGGGAGAGGAGGTGCCAGAGCTGAGATTCCCCTGCAGTCCATGGTGCAAACCATGATGAAGCAGCTGCCTCCTGCAGCCCATGGAGGTCCACAGGGATGCAGAGATCCACCTGCAGCCTGTGGAGGAGACCCACACCAGAGCAGGTTGGTGCCTGCTCCTGTGAGGAGCCTGTGATGCCGTGGGAGACCCATGGAGAGAGGACCCCACACTGGAGCAGCCTGTCCTTGAAGGACTGCACCCTGTGGGAAAGTGACCCACGCTGCAGCAGTTTTGGGAGGACTGTTGCCCATGGGATGGACTCATGCTGGAGAAGTTCATGGAAGGACCCCATGCTGGAGCAGGGGAAGGACTCCTCCCCCTGAGAGTGTGAGAAACAATGTGTGAGGAACTGACCACAACTCCCATTCCCTGTCTCCCTGCACTTCTAGCGGAGGGGATAGAGCTGGGAAGGAGGAAGGGGTGGGGGTAAGGTGTTGTGAAGGTTTTACTTTACTTCTCATTAGTCTGCTCTGATTTTGTTAGTAAGAAATTCAACTAATATCTCTAATTCTAGCTTGTTTCACCCGTTATGGTATTTGGTGAGTGAGCTCTCCTGTTTCTTATCTCAACTCATGAACCCTTTGTTATGTTTTCTATCCTCTGTAGAGCTGAGGAAGTGAGTGATAGAGAGGCTTTGGTTAGTGCCTGCCATCCAGCCAGCATCAATCCGCTACAAATGAGATATGGCTACCAATCATACAAGAGGAGCTAATTAATTAAAAGAAGGAAAGAAATTAAGACGTAGAGGAAAGCTACACAGTAACTAAAGGTTTAATGAAGAGAAAGCAGCAAATAGGATTTGTTTTAAAATTCCCCCAAACAAATTATTTTGATTCAGCTTGCTAAAGCAAGAATGTACCTGGTTTTTCCAAAGCCAAGGATGAGAAAGAATTTTCTGCCCTCCTGAGAAAGTACCGTTTTTGTGGACATTGTGATGCCTGAAATGGCCACCTAAAAACAGAGACTAGACAAGAATAAAGGAATAAAGGTAGGTATTTATTTGAAGGGCCTTCAAAGGTACAGTCTGGGGAGCCAGAGGCTACTGCCATAATGGACCCCAAGATGGATGACAGGTCACGAGTTCTTCACACTTTTATAAGTTTGGTTCATTTGCATATCAGGGTTAATTCTCCAATTAAAACTTCAGTTAATGACGTAATTTCCCCAAGCTTTCCCCCCCCTTTAGAGGCTTTTGGTTTATACTTTTTGGGCCTAGGCCAGTCTGAGTGTCCTTGAAGAGCAGGCCTGGAGAGGTTTTGTTATGTCTACCTAGCATGAGAGAGCAGAAATTAACAGGCTACAAGAAACTTCAGAGTTACACACTAGGCAGTACAGGATTTGAAAAATATGAAAGTTAAAACCTAAGGCATCAATTGATATCAAATCTGCAACCTATTAGATCATCTGCTTAAGCTAAGTTTTACTTAGTTCAGGTGTAGAAATATCATTCCATTTTGTCTAACTGGCCAGAGCATGCAAATAAATTAGGGTTTAGGTATTTGACATTTGCTGCAGCATAACAAATATCCAAATGGACTTACACAGCACACAGGCACGTGACACCTGGTCCGTAATAAAGTCTCTTAGGAGAAATACACCCATTCACACTTTCTAAGGAATCAGTCTGACAGAAGGAACTTAAATGCTTCAACCGTCTGTGTCACAGGGTAGCAACATTTCTGATTCAGTTGATGGAATCCTAAACCTGGACTCATATTTGCACTGAACTCCAACATTAAAACAGCTGTTGGGTTGTCTGAATCAACAGGTGCCTCAGCAAAAAAGGAGGATAACTGGCTTAGGGAAAAATTCTTCACGGTGAGAGTGGTGAGGCACTGGAACTGAGGTTGCCCAGAGAAGTTGTCAATGTCCTATCCCTGGAAGTGTTCAAGGCAAGGTTGGATGGGGCTCTGAACAACCTGGTCCAGTGGAAGGTATCCCTGCCCACAGCAGGGGGTTGGAAGTAAATGATCTTCAAGGTCGTTCCAACCCGGGCCATTCTATGATTCTGTGATTTTTTAAGATGAAGAGTTTATCCCTTTAAGTAGCAGTGCATCACTCATGTTATTGACACAGGAAAGCTAGTTCTCATTAGAGAACAGATACTCTGTTTTTTCTTATTTTAAGCATGAATGAAGCTTAACTTTATATTCAGAGGGAATCCAATTTTGATTAATTATGAAGAATGTAGTGAAAAAATTAGGTTTTTGGAGAGCGAGGTGTTGTCTTGACATCGTTCAAATAGCTGTGCTTGGATTTTCAGTATGTGGTTTATATTGTATTTGTCTTGGTCCAAGAGCTACTTCAATGCCAGTAAACAAGTGGTTCAGATGGATTGAAAAGTTTTCTGCAGATTTTCCTGTGTGTATTCTGTTATTCCTTATAAAGATGATAGTGGCAAAGCATTTGAAAGCCAAGAAAATGCTCAGAAAGTTTATCTGGATTCCATTGGACTGAGAAGATCAAAGAGCAAATGGTAAGAGAACAGAGGGTAAAGAGGATTTGATAGAGTTTCAGCTATCTAAGAATGCTGGTGCGCAGCAGGTTTCTCAGTATCTTATGGTCTGATGTCTTTTGCAACCCCTTCGTCACATATCACGGAGAAAAGAAGCACATGCAACATGTAAGTTCAATATGAATGAAGCAGTAACAGACAACTTCAGCTATACATGACTGTTCTGAACCAGTTTTTTGTGGAATAATATTATTTTTTTTATATGCATAAGTTTTAAATGCGTAAGTAAACAGTTTTTGCTTACAATGCTAATATTTATTTCAATACTTAAAAAAAAATTCCCTTTGTTCTCCTTATAAAAAGTTCACAAATGCTTCTTTATTCTAGTATGACATTTGAAATAGTAGATCTAAAATTTTAAAAGTCAGGAACGAAGGACAGACAGGAATGAACATTTCCCTCTCAGCCTTATTTCATCCCCTTGTGCATATGCGTTATGATACAATCTTTAATTACACAGTCACACACAGTTTTTCTCCCAGGAGACCTCTGGCTTATAGAGTGAGTAATAGTTATCCAACATTTCTTTTTATCTTGTTCAGTATGTGGTTTAGCCTCAGGCCTTATTTATGCTACATCATCCAAAATCTTGACTGACTGCAGAATTATTAATTTTTTTTCCTGGGAATTTCTTCGGTTCTCTTATCACATCAGCTAATTGCTTAATGGCTGCTTCTAAACCTATCTTTATTTTCCCTTTGAAAATGTATTATCAGTGTCCCATTTTTGCGACTATGGAATTGAAGCACAAAGTGATTAAAGCCAAGTTTACTGTGTCCATTTTTGTTTGCCAAAAATGAGACATGAAGAATTATTCTTTTAAGAATATCTGAGTTTTTGAAAACAATATGCACATAATTGCAGTGCTCACTAACTTTGTTTGCAACTTATCACAAATACTAGGTGTCATTGGGATTTTTCATTGGGTGTCTAATTGCATCATGTATAACCTTAGTGGATTCAACTTAATTAGTGCTGTTCCTTTTCCTGAAATCTCTTCTCTTTTAATTCATACTTTCCTATAATTTCTGAAAGAAATTAGGTTTTCCCTGTGTTCCTTCTCTGTGTGTCTTTCCCAGAATCCTGGCTCATTTGCATCTTTCTGAACTCCAGATATTTGTGTTTTCTGGAGCCTCTTCTATGGCTCCCATATTTCCCTAACTCTGCAGCTCCTTCCTCTCTTTTCTCTGTCTGCTGACTTGCAAGCTGTATCTCCACACTTGCCACTCTTCTGCATTCAAAATAGGTAGTGTCTTCTTCTCTTGCATTGTGTGGGAGCCAGATGAAAGGTACTTGAGGATAGGAGAAATGGACATTTTGCTTTCAGCTCCAGGGTCCTGTGTCACAGAATTTAGCTATCAGCTGGAGCAAGCATGCGGAAGTCCTATTACAGCCTTGCATCTCTTGGCAACAATGTGCTCAGTGCAGGTGGAATCATGGAAAGCTTGGCTGACCAGGTGTAAACATCAGCCTTGGAAAGGCTTATAATTCAACCACAATAAAGGCAATTTTTCAGAGACAGAAAATAGTGCATGTCACACCGTGGACACTGCCTAGACAACTTTTAGATTTCTGCTCTTGATAATACAAGCATGGAGATTTTCAGTGGAAGATTTTTTTAAGTGCCAAAATATCATTCTCAGAAAAGGCTGTGCTGTTGCAACTGAAAGCTTCTCCAAACAGTTCATCCTAAGAAAGACAAATTAAAGTCTGACAAGAGATATAAAGTAGCTTCAAAATCCCAACCTAACAGTGAACAATACCTCAGATGACAGTTTGATGAGACTAGTAGACTATAAAAACAATCTTTTTCCCATTACATATGCTCAGTCCTGCTCATTGCAGCCAGTATGTGTTAACCAGTTATGGAACTTCACAGTCAAAGAATTCAAGAAACTTTTGTAGAATAAAGTAAAAAAATGTTTCTAAGGCTACATTTCATTGACATAACATCTTGGATCCATAATACTGTTATGTCAAACAAGCAATAATTTCATTTTTATTATTATCATTACAATGAATTTTTTTTTCTCATCCCCTTGTACTGATCATTATAAATTTTTCTCTTCTGTCAGGCTTTCACATTCAAGATCCAGTTTGGCATCAAAAGACCCTCTCCATCTCCTTGCAATTGCTATTGACTCTGGCGTTCTTGAGTTTTTCTTTCCCTCCCTGTCTGAGTCTTTGTAGAACCTGGAGAGATATCTGGTTTTTGGCCACTTTTGACCCCTCAATATACAATAGTGTTATTATATGCTTACCATGTGGTTATAAGAAACTGGTAAATAATAGTTTGCAAGTGAGACTTTCTGTTCAAGTATTTATTCACACTGATTTACAGGGGCTAAAATTATAATGCATTGTATTTTGGAGTGATCGATACACATTTGGAAGGCATAAGTCTTCCTGATTTTATTGTGCAAAAGGAGTTCACATTCAAAATAAATAAAATAACATTTAGTTGAAAATAAACTTCCATAAAGAAATAAACTATCTGAAAATGCAGCAAAAATATAAATACTTATAAAGAATTTGAGAATAATATGATAAAAAATTCATTTTTGGAGATAGCTAATAAGCTTTTTTTTATATTACAGGTTAATGATAAGACCAAATTTGATGCAAAAAATAAACAATGCTCATTAGCAGGCATGGTTTAAACCATCTTGATATCATCAGTTAACTTTTTATATAGGTGGGGAAGCATGCCAAGATGAGGGTGCAAGTAACACTTCCAAACAAGTAGAGGCACAAAGGAATTTGAGATGATATCCCTAATGAAACCCAGAGCTGCAGCACTGTGAGAAAATTAAAGCTTGGGCCAAGAATCAAAGAGAAACTCAAAATGCTTCAGAAGGCTTTTTATAGTCTAGGATCAAGGAGGTTTCAGCTTTTAGTGTGGAAAGGGCTAATAATGATCTGTTAATCTATGTGCAGCATTTATATTGTTTTCCTTGTAATTTCTAACAGTCTATCAAAGCCTCCAAGTAAGGGTTTGCATGTTGGGAATCAGATGTGGCTATAGGTCCAGTGCCACTGGCTTATGAGATGTTCAGCAGGATGTGGAATGCTTTTAGGACTGTCTAAAGGTTAAAGACTTTAAATGCTGCTACTCACTTCAGTCACATTCTGGGAACAGAGGGTAGACACAGAGCAGAACAGAAGCACCTGGAGTGTATTTGCCCTAAAATAAGTCTCCAGCAAGCAGCTAAATAGACATCAGATCTGTAGAATTTTTCACTTTGTCCTAAACTTTTAAATAAACTTCCAGAACAGCCAAGATGACAGAATTCAGATAAGTTTGAAATATTTTTTTTTTAAATTTGTGCTTATCAGAATAATAAAAGTTTCTGGTTCTCACACCTTTTAAACTTCTTGATGCATTTCAGTCCAATAGATACTCAGATCCTTAAAAATGCAACTTCCTCTAAAGTAGGTAAAGTTTTGACCCAAATGAAACCAATATTTTTCTGTTTATTTCTGTGTTACAGGTCTCTGCCTCCAGTTTTCTGTTTTAACAGTAACCCTCAAAGCTTTTAATTTTCTGAAGAATCTCTGATGGTAGATTATAAGCACTCAAAGATCTGAAGGAAAATATAGAGGAAAAATCTATGAGAAGTGGGAAACACAGTTATTTGGATTATCAATCAGTGAGATACATAGGACCCATTACAGTAAGTTTTCATTGCTAGTTTTCAACCCACACAGAGTAAGCATCTATAGTTTCGTAATGTAAATTCTGAAGGTAGAGGCCTAATGTATTTAACTTTCTGTTGTTTCTAACTAATGGTTTTTGTGGTTGATCACTTCAAATTATTCTTGGTAGCCATTTTGTAATACATGCTGAAAATCCTTGCTATTTCTTTTTGGCACTTCAATGAGATTTACATATCCATGGAAAATGATAACATAAAAAAATAAAATATCCTCCAATATGTTTGGAAGCCTTCATTGCTACATAAATGATTGCAAACTTAATATAGGTATGCATTTGTGAGTAAATACCATTGAGTGTACTGAAAGACCCTAGTATCTTTCAAACTATTTTGAATCTGGGTTAGAGGTGTAAAAGATCTATGAATTTTCATGAAAGCAGGTTACTAGGCAGAAGACAGAGAGGCTATAAAAATTCCCTTCCTACAGAAAAAGAAAATATAATCTATAATGTTCCTAGATATTAAAAAAGTCACATTGGAAGTGGAAATGAGGGACAGAGTTGAGGAGGGAGGGAGAAAAGTAGGAAGTGAAAAAGTAAGAGAAGCTCTGAACATCTTATTTTCTTGAGAATTAACTTATTAGACACCAAAAAATCTAGTAATTTTGACTGAGGACTGGATTCTCTACTGTTTAAAAAGGCACAAATATTCTTTTTTCAGACCATGAAGTGGGATATGCTCTCCATGTGGCTTGTCTGCTTTCTCATAATGGTTGAGCTCACATTTATTTTAATTCGTTTTAAATGTCTATCAATCATGAAACACAAATTCACTGGAAACATTGAGACAGATCTATGAATTTCTAATTCTTTTCACACTTGTCAAGTCATTCCATCTTAACCTGGCTTGTCAATTATTTACTTTCAGATTTTACGGCCATATTTAGAGACAGATTGTAGAACTCATCAAGTGAAATGTGGCCTGTGCTTAGGTCTATCGGAGATTACCACTGACTTCAAAGCAGGAATTTGCCCATATTGTTCCCATTCACATTCTGGAATGTCATGTTTACTGGATGAAATACCACGTGTATTGGCTTTGATTTTCTATTCAACTCACAAATGGTAGGACATGTTCTGTTAGCAAAAGAATTCCTATCCAAGTAAGGCCAAATAACCTGCTGTGGCAGTTGAATTATTAGAAGAGAGAACACAAAATTTTTCTATTAGAAAAAAATTAAGCCACATGAACTATTTTTTAATCAAAACAATAATTTGTTTTACTAGGCAAGCTACTTTCAAAATTCTATTACTGTGGGCTACACAGGTAAGAAGACACCTGAATAATTTCATGTTTTGTTGATGTATCAGGTTGGCATGGTGAAAGTGCTCTTCTTCAATTAAGTAATCAAATGCTACCTAAGAATTTTATGAATATTGATGTGATTTGCAGTGGGATACAGGGACTCTCTAGTGCTGTAACAACCTGGGACCAATTTCTTGTTGGCTTGACAGAGCGATGTGGCAGTGGTAGACAACCACCTCCTACAAAACAGAGCCTAAGCTCAGGTCTACGCTCATGTCCCAGCTGAAAATGGGACCAGAAGCACAGATACCAAAGGAATGAAATTTCTGAGAAAACTCCCTGGAGACAGAAGAAAAGCATGCTATCATTGCTGAATTGAGAACAAATGAACATAGAATGATACTCCCTAAAGAGTATTTGAAATTTAGTCCGATCTCCCACTTACTAGGTTTTGCAGAAATTTGAGGAAGAAAAGACAGGTTTAAAGATTTGATTTTCCTAAAATGTGTTTTCTATTAAATGCTTTCAAAATGGTTTATTACACATATTGTTTGAGGCACTAAAAAAAGTTGATGCCACATAGTGGGAAGTATGGAGAATTTCATCACATAAATAGTGAGTCAAGGTAAGGGCAAGAAAGACATCAGTCATGATCACTTTAGTGATGATCTATCCAATTTGAAGCAATAGAAAAGTCCCCTAAGTACCTCTGAATACCAGAAAAGGAGAAAAATTGAATCGCAGACTTGATTTATAACTAAAAGTTAAACCTGTTGTATTCACGTATAAAACACTTTCTGTATTAGGATAATTAATTATCATGAAGAAATCAAGAGAAAAAAGTGTTATCATGTCAGGTTCTATTAATAAAAGGAAGAATATGTGCTCAGTTTGCTACAGAAAAGACAAGCCATTCATTCGGCATTGTGCTACTTCTATGTTTCCGTGGTAAGGAAGAGGCCAACTAATTGTCCTTCTTTTTGTCACCCAGCATGTTTTTGGTGCGAAAGGAATTATCACCAAAATAAAGGAATTAGGTAACAGTCTGGCCCATAGCAATCTTTAGTACAAGCAGGAGTTTAATGAAACAAGCAGTTTTTGTCACATTTTAGAAGTGTTTGCTACATGAATAGGAAATACCACTGTGCTTAAGAGTAAATAAACTATTATTTTGAAGGATGAGTTTGCAGATCCTTGAAACAAAGAAGCATGAGCAGCTTGAGCTTGGTACTGAAACTCCTCAGGGTCCAAGGATACTCTAAACTGCAGCTGTTGTGGCACAGGCACAGAACTGCTGCAAGAAGCTGGTAGGTTTAGAGCCTGTGCCTCACCTTCCCTCCTGTGCAGTATCTTTATTTCTGCCTCCTGCGCAGTATCTTTATTTCTGCCTCCTGCCTTCTCCTCAACATATGCTAAAGAGAGCAGGCAACAAGTAGCGCACATAGCCGAGTGCCTAAGGTTTTGGGCTTATCAGTTATAATACCAGAATAATTCCATGGGGATCAGAGATAATCTCTGGTATTACTCTCACTGCGAGTAGGTAGACACTCAGAGCTGTTAAGTAATAGGCTGTATAAGCATTATATGCTGATGATTAAATGTAAAAGTGCCTTAACCTTGTTATACAGGATATGCTCCACAGCATAAATGAAATTTCATAAAAGACTATAAAACACTGTATTGCATGTAGTTTTTTAATATTTAGGGGAAAAAAGAAAACAACAGGAAAAATTGCACTCTACTCTGAGGTGGATAAGCACTAATAATTTTCCCGATGCTTTTTCTTATATCTGTGCAAAAAATTCCAATTTGTATTTGGCACCTTCTTCCCATCCCTCCACAGAGCAACCTTATTGAAAGAGTTTATCCAGAAGAAAGAAATTCTAATTTAAAATTAATAATTTTTTGTTTGATGCCCTATATACCCTGTTTAATATTTCATTCTTTAAACACATTCAATAGTAAAAAAAATCGAAATTGTATATAAACTCTTTCTTCAGACTTAATTTAGAGCTGCTAATAGGACTAGGTTCTGATGGTTTTAGTCAGTAAAAATGAAATAAATTTCAAATGAAGTTGTAGCTTAAGGAACGGAGAAGTAGAAACTACCAGTTAAACACAAAGCTTTTGCACTAAGTGCTGACATACCTCGTGTTCAACTCCTTCTTCTTTCCTGTTGCACAAAGTATAATGTCATGAAAGGAAAATGAAAGAGGAATAATGTTTTGGCAAGGTAAAATCATAACGCTAGTAACTACAGATGAGCTGTAATTTATTTCTTAAAAATGTGTCTTTTCAAAGGACACCTACTTCTTGTTTTATAATTCCAAGAGCAGGCATACATACCCCCAAAATAGGGATTAGCATACTATATGTATGTGAATATGATTTTTTCCTTGTGAAACACATTTTCCAAAAAAGATTTTATTGTAAGATGTTCTACGGTATGCTCTGAAAAAATACTATTGTCTATTAAACTACATGTTTAGTAAATATATTTCTCCTTGGAGCCATACAAGTCAAATTCTTAGGGGTCAGATGCACATCCATCTTTGAAAAAAGTTCCCTCTCCATTCTTGCCCCACAATGATCTATTGAGTATTAATCAGGAATTGTGTAAATGTATCAGTTTTAGGGCAAACGTTGCCATCATTCTGGAAAAGGAATTGTGTCAGATATATGAATGTACTTAGGAATATAACTGCCCTTGGAAACAGTAGAAGTAAATGATGTAATGACTTTTTGGTACCTTTGATACCTTTACCTGTTGAGGTATATTTATATGTTATACTTACCTTAACATTGTTGATCTTGGTTAGCTGTTGATTTGTTTTAATTAAAAAGACACTGCAGCAAATGGGAATGTTCTTGACACAGTAAGGAGTCTTCTGCCTTTTGTAAGAAGATGTTTACATGGTCTTTGATATATAGTGACAATCACTACTGCAAACAGCAGCGCAAATGGCAGGATAGAGGATTTCCTGAGCTGGTCAACTAGCAGGGCTCTGGGGCAAATATTGCAGTTGTTTTCCCTTCTACTTCTGACAACTGAAAAAATAAATTTTCAAGTTTGAGGTCTTGAATTGTTACATTATTTTTCCAATTTTTTTTCTGAGGGAAGGATAATCAAGCTTGTTTGGAATGTCATAATGAAAACTTCCGAGAAACTAAGCATGTAAAAAGCCAGGAAAGCCTTGGAAATGCTTTCTACCTAAAACTTTTCCACTGAAACAGAAGAATCAGTAGGCCCCATAATTGAAATAACTTCTTGCCCTCTAGAGAGAGGGTTATTCCTACAGGTCAAAACAGGGGTTACTGGTAGGTCAGCTGAGATAGCCATTACTGCAGCTATCTGCACAGTGTTTAGGCTTTAAGTAAACCAGAGATGTTATAATGTGGAACTGCTGGTTCTTGGTTGGCTTTCCTAAGGTCATTAAGAAAAAGACAGCTTATTAAGCCTGAAATCATTAAGTAAAAACATTAAAACCTGTCTCTAAACAGAAGCTGTATCAGGTTAAGTAAAACTGGTTTTGGTATTCTAGTTAGAGTATGACAAACCTGTTTAGACACTATTACCATTCAGAGCCATCATTTAACCACTTTCTTGACCTGGTCACTGTTATTTTTATTTCTGTCATATTCCACTTGATATTTACATTATCATACTATAATCAAGCCAGTGTTGCTTTTCAGGTATGAAACTGATTCACTGAAAGCACAAATATTTGCGTTATGAAAATAAATGGTCACTAAAATCAAAGTAAGATTGGTTGACTAGAACTTCCATATATGTTGTACAATCTAGTGTGAATGCTCCTAAAACTCAAACATAACACTTTACTTTTTTGTACAAAAAAGTTAAAATATATTAATTCAATTAATATTTTTGGCACACCCTCCTTCAGTAAAACTATTTGTATATTGTGCTATAAAGGGAACTGAAAACTGGAGAAAATAGTGGATTTTTTTTGTTTTGTTTTCATGCTCAACTCTGAGAAGTAGGCAATGAAATTATTTATTATACGTAACAGCTACAGTTGTGAAGTGTCTTCTTCTAGAAATAATCTGTTGCAAATTTTGAGAACACAATGCATTATTTTTTTATGTGATATGCGTTCACTCCTTAACTTCAGATGAGATGGATACACCACACTGCCTTCTGAATTTCATGAATGAAACCACAATTATGCTCCTAACAGGAGCTGCAGAATACCCTAAACTATGCCTGACCTGGACATTTGGAGAAACATAGCTCCAGGATAAATGAAAGCATGCCCCAGCATGTACAAAAATATTCAGCTTGGAAGAAGAATGTGGATCTGTGTGTTTGTTCTGAAGTTTAGCTTACCTCAGTGCTCAATACATTCCCAGCCCTGACAGATCTATGCTCCTCTTATCATGTGTTTTGGCTTTTCTATTTTGATGAGTTATCAGAACTGTATTTTATATTGCCACTGTCAGCTTCAGTTCTCTTGAGCTAACTGATCATTTATTATATATCACAGAAACTGCTACGAAGAAAATACAAAATAACAACCTCCAAGAATCAATAATACTATCAGGACCCTTGAAACACCCCTCTGGTCCCCTGCTATTTTAGGGTTAAACTGCAGAACTGGCTGTATCTTTTTAAGGAACTTGCTGTTCCTGGATGGGGAATGCCTTTCTGACTCTTAACTTGCCCTCTCTTTTCTTAATCAGATAAACTGATCTGAAACCCAAGCCTATCTATCTTTCTTGTGAATAAAATTGATTTTCTTTGGTGTGATCAGTCAAAGATGTGTAGGAAGGTGAATAGATATGCCCACATAGCACTCTCGAGAGCCACATGGGGAAATCCATAGGCAGGCTCTGGTTTGTCTCTGATATGTATCTGAGTGTAATTTAAAAAGAATTTCACCAAGGGTATTTCAACAGTTCAGTTATGATCCAGCTTTTCTCCATCTGCATGATGATAATATTAGGATTAGGAGTACCTTGTTATATTCATGAACAAATATAAAAATTAGACAGGAATTTTCATGTGATTAAGGACTCATTTTACTCTACAAACAATGAATGTTGGTTTGAGTTGATGAAGGATCCAACTCAACAGGGAAACTGAGAACTCTGAATGCTAGCATACGGGCAAGAAGTCACCTCACCTGTGAAACTGTATTTCAGCATAAAACATCACAGAAGTATTCTCTCTCTGGCTCACTGTATGCATTGGCTAAGACTACTATATTCCTAAGTATCTTTCAATGAACATCCAGCATATTAGGGAATTTTAAAACATCTTATTAACTTCTCTGATCAAAAATCAAACAAGCCAAGTAACAACCCCCTTGTTCTTAATGTTGCCATCGCTAATAACTGACAAAAACCTTAAAGCTGTTATTAGTCATCAGAAAGCTGCACATACTGCTTTAATTTTGGTTACTATACAGTTTTTAAACTGCTGTATCTGCACCACAAGTACTCATGAAGTTAATTAGGAAAAATAACCTTACGTCTGTCAGCTTATATTTTTCTTCTAGGGTTTCAATGGAAAAGCAAGAGTGTTACACATCTGCCTTCCTGCTCCCTTCTCCCACAAAGCGGAAGCAATGCATATTAAAATGTGTATGTTAGGACTATTAGGTGTGATGTAACAAAGTACCCTGTGTATCAAATTACTGGAACAGACGATTATGCAGCAGTCTCATTTGAGTATCCAAAGACCCAGTCGCATGGAATTAGAGGACTCCTGAAACATAAGTATTTTCCTTAACCTACGTTTCATTTCCTCTCCCTTTAAAACTGGGGTATTTTGTTCCTCAGACTCATAAGATATTGAAAATTGGAAACATCAGGAAAAAATTTTGAGGATCTCAGATAAAGTATGCTATATATTTTCAAACTGGCATTAAATAAATTATTGGTAAAGGCAATATAGTATTACTTTCAAAAATTAAGAACCAGTAATATATTCACAAGAGAGGTATAAATTCCATGAATGTACTTTGATGGCGTTGCTTTGACAGATAATTTTTCTGAAGTTATAAAAAGACCCAAAACGGGTTAAACTCATCTCTAGTAAAATTCTTGGAAATTAGTAGTTTGTTTATAAATATAGGGCCGCATTCCGTCTTGATACAAACCCTGTACAAATATTTTGAAGTCACTGAGATTGTTTGGATACAAGTTAAAACTCTGAGTAGTTTTTTGCGTAGAGTTATCAGTGGTGAGAGCTTGATGCTGCTCATGAGCTGTGGAAATGCTACACCTGGAGGACATACCGAAAATTGCAATGCTTTTTAATGAAGTAGCTGACACCTTGTGGAAAAATCTCAGTAGAATTCTCAAGCTTCTCTTGAGTTAATGATATCTTTGTAATGATTAAACTATTTATATATATTTTAACCTATTTATTTAATAAAAATATTAACTGCAGGCATGAAACTCTGCTCCAAAAGAAAAAGAACTTTTGAGGATTCTACTCAGCCTCTGGTGAAAGGAAACCGGGTGAAACTTATGTTATGAGATAGAGACAGTAGAAATGATGTTTGATTGAAGAGAAACTATGTATATGTCTATTTTATTGTACTGTTGCACAGAGTATTTACTAAGTTGAAATATTTTCCATTTTTAAAACTGAATGATATGTCCCTGATTTAATGCTACTTGCTGCCCTTCAGCAACTATCAAATAAAATGTTGTATCTGACAGCTCTTCAATGTAGGTTTTTATCGCTTTTTCTTCTTTTTCTTTACACCTCGAGTTCTTTTACTCAGAGTTTGAATTGAGACACAGGAGATCGAGGATTCTTGTTCAGACTTAGTTGTTTATTATATCTTATCAGTAATACAGCTGCACGGAGTGTGCCTCTTTGTTGGAAGGGTGGAAAATGGCCGTGAGTTTTAATTTTCTAATCTGCAGTGACTAGAGAGATGATAGTCATTTAAGGGTGTGAAAATGGTATGTGAATACCAGTAGAATAACAGAGTAGCATGAATCATTTTACTAACAAAGAAAATGAATCTAAACCTTTTGATTTGGTTCACGATGTACGAATGACATTCCTTCTGAAATGGAATAACAGTTCTTACCTGGCTTTTGCTGTATAAGTCCTAGTCATTTCCTGGTGAAATGAAAGAGCTGCCTAGGAAATGGAATAATACCAATTAACCTTCACTTTCTTTTTCTGCAAAAGCTCCCATGGATTTTAGTAAGAGAAATAGAGTGGCATGGTTTTTAAGGATTATATGTAAAAATTAGCAAGCCAAAGGAAATGAAAGGGAAGTTAAATATTACACATAGAAACCAGTGTTTTGAACAGAACTAGGCAGAGAACATTAGTAAAAATGACCATAAGGTTTAGGAACAGAGAAAATGCAGAATAAATTTGTTTGAATGAGATTTAGACTTCATTTCTGATTGTAGACAATTAACTTAGGAGCTTCTGGTATGTTTATGTTCATGAATATTTCTCTGTGACAGGAAAACAAAGTTGTAATGTAAAATCCATAGAAATACCATTAGCTGCTAAAAGAAAAGACAGCTTTTCTTTTTATTGCAGCATAAATTTTGCAATCTCTTTAGTACATTTGACCATATTCCAATATTCTTTGCCAATGTATTAAAAGCTCAGGCTCACAAGGACAGCAGCATTACCCTCCACCACCTTTTATGTAGCATCTAAATGAGAAGTCAGAATAAGTTATTTGGACTCTGCTCAGTGATGAACACTGCTTGTGTAGAAGTATATTTGTAACTACTCCCATGATGATGTCTTCGTTGTAAATACTGTTTTATAAACCTCAGCCTGCAAACTAAAACTGATAGAGATCAGAATGATCAGAGCATATCCTGTGCAGTAGGCAATAACCAGTACAAACACAGCACCATATGGCCTACTATGAAGAAAATTAACTTAATCCTAGCCAGACCCAGTACACTCCCCAGCCAAGTCTCATGAAAAAATTCAACCATAGAAGGGCTCAATTTTCCACATAAATATTGTCTTGCATAATTAGATAGCCGCTAAACAACCACTAAATACTTCTCATAGTCATGTCCTTTTGAAAGAGAGGAAAAATACTTGGATTGCTCATATATCTCTGGAGAATTATTTCAAATCCATGGCTGGTTTTGTATTTGTAGAGTGGAAGCTGAGAATGAAAGGTAGAATTTGAAGTAACAGGTGATTTTGGCTTAATTAGATACTCTTGTATCTTGACTGATGACAAATTATGTGTCAGACAGTAATTTTATTTTATATTTGAGTTTAGTGACAGAACCATTAATTCAAATGAAAGGCAAATCTCTCAGGTGCTGGAAAAAGGTTTGTCTGTTACTGTAAATCTGAAGTATTCTGTAATTTGTTATCCAGAAACTTCTCCAGGTGGATTTTAGTACATATTCATGAGCATGGTGTGGAGATTTTCTCTGCACAAGTTGTTCTATATGTATCCACACCTTTACATTCTTGTTAAGCTGCTGTTAGTGGTGAGTGTTAGAGAGGAAAGTGGATTAGATAGTTCCTCTGGTTTGATTTAGTGTGGCCATATCTTTTAAAGGCAGAAATGTGGAAAAGAATCTTCAAATGAATTGGAGATTACATTCTGTCTGTCCTGTATGAATCTGTCTGGAGATTACACACTCTTCTGTTCTGTATGAATCTGTTTCTACTTATTGTTGTTCAATGAATTGTGTAAACTTGGAGAAGGATAATGGAAAAGTGAGAAAACATATGAGCACATTGACACTACAAAGTGAAAGCAGATAAGCAGAAATATACTGCTGAAACCTGGCTAAAAGTGTTTATCCACGTGATAGTGGCATATATAAAAGTATCTCCAGAATACAGAGAGAATGAGAAATACTGCTACAACCTGAGGGAAAAATTAGTTTCCAATGGCAATAATAGAGTAGAAATACAGTAGATTGTAAACTGTAGTCCTAGGATTAATACATAAACTCTTTCATGCTGTCTTGCATTTCCAAAATTATTGCACAAAAAAGAGTAAGAGATCCTAACCTGAAAAGTCTCCAAATCAGCAGAGTTGGCTTCTCTGGTAGACTTTCTGGAGCTTAGAAAAATAAACAAAGGAAGATTTCTTTCTTTATGTTATTATTACAATAATAAGGATAATGTTATTTTCTTGAGTGTATGTGAGTGAAGGCAATTTTTACATTTTTGCAAGAAGGATTAGCATTTTCTTTATGGCAAGTGTTACTTTACATAGGAGAGGTAAGCTATATGTTTTTCTTTCTACCTTTCACCTTTGACTCTGCAAGTATTTCTGTGCAAAAAACCCAAACAGTACGGAATGCTCATGTACACTTACCGGTGAAGTTGCTGTGAAGCCAAACAGAGCCCAAATATGCTCAGGGATTTAAAAGAACTTCCACCTGACAGGGCCTCACAGAGATCAAAGGAGGATGGTTAACCTGTTAGAAAATACAGGAGCTTAAGCTAAAGTCCTGGCAGTGCAAAACTGTTGAGATGCACAAAATTCACCTGCCAGCATCTGAAATGGAGGTGAGCTTCAAGTTGAGAGGGTAGCAAAAAAACTTATTAAGCTCAAAACTCTTTCACTGACAACTGTAAGTCTCCAGTAGATTTACATATATTTCTCTTAAAAGGAATGGAGTGTAAAATGTTAGAGCTTAGCCAAATGATTAGCATTTCAGCAGTATTTCTTTTCTTGTAAGCCATTTTTCACAGAAAAGTAATTGGACGTACAAGTTGAAGAAGCAAATAAGGTGCATGTTTAGTCCAGAAGATGGTATGTGAGTTAAAAGCCCAGTTTGATAGTAAAATGAATGAAAGAAACAAAGTGGTCAGTCAGCATATGTTGTTTCTTCTTTGCATTGAGCACACGAATGTAGGTTTTCCTACAAAGACTTTCTCCTATAGGTCAAGGTACAGATATTGATGCACACAGTTCTGGATATTTTTGAGCTTTTTATCCTAGAAGAACAAAGTGTATCACCTGAAGATTGAAAAATACAGAATGATGTTCATGTGGCTGTGCAAGAGATGAAAGAAATATGCTTTTGCCCATGGGTCTAATCAGGAATATTTTCAAATGACATATTTAGAGATAAAACTAGAAAATGTGGCCAGGATACAATTAGCCAGAAGCCAACATTTCTCTCCTTTTTATTTCTTTCTTGGGCTGAAACGTGACATTTTTTTTTCTGTAAAATGAAGTAATACTATTTCCTTATTTTATTATAACTGAAAGCTTCTAAGGATGTAAGAACAGTCTAATTGAAGTGACATTCCTGCATTCCAATGTCCCTGTTTTCCTTGGCTTTAATTTTGTAGAAAAAAATCACAAATATTGCAGGCTAAAATTGTCACTGTCTTTCCAGGGGAGTTATTAATACGATTATATTCCTATGAGGGCAGATGTTCTAGAAATTAGGGTTTATGGTTTTTAATAAATAAAAAAAGTATTTAAAAATATTTTTTCTCAGTAGAAAGAAACAATACCTGAAAAAAACCTATACTTTGATTTTAAAAATATTCATACTTTCTAGTGGAAATTAACATCCTGAAGTACTTCGTCTTGACCTTTGAATATTTGATGACCATCTTGTCAAATGTTGTTCAATGCCATGTTAGGCTACAAGGATGAATCATGAAAGACTGTTACTTGGAGGTGTGCTTGTAAAGCACAGAAGTTGTGAGTTAAAAATGATGGTGAATAGAGGTAACAGTAACACTATTAAAATTTTGTCTGTCTAAATCCTGTGTTGAAATGGCTGATAATACAAACACACTTTCAGAGTACTTAAAATCTCCATCACATCAAATTGAGTTTCAGTGTGAAGGGTGAAACAATAATCACAGGACATAATGGAAATGTGTTTAGGTGGTGTGTGTAATGGAGCAAATTTTATGGCTGACTTGCTTCCTGATTCATGGCATATTGTCTGTTGTAGAGAGAATCCATTTAATCTGTTTGCATTTCTTGCTATCTATTTGCTTTTTAAAAGAAATACAAACCTGAGTCATGCAGATGCATAGCTTGTCATAGAAGTAACTTTTTCAGCATATTTAGCTACTGCAGAGAAAAAGCTAAAAAGCTGAATGTTTGCAGAGACATCACTGTCCTTTAATTGCTCCTAAATGCCAGAATTGGGTTGACTCCAGCAGCTAGTAGAAAAAATTAAATTTATGTGGGAAATCAGTAAGATTAAAAAGTATGTTGCTAAAATCAGAAAATTAGTCTAGTAGATACCCTAGTTCTGGTCCTTTTGTCAAACAGTGCTCTTGAAGAGTACTGACTGTCCTTGGAAGACTGTGTTTCATCAATGTTTTAGTGGCAAATATGGGCAGATGCTTGCAAAAGAACTAATTCAACTACAGATTTGGTATAAGTTATGTACTTCTCATCTCATTCATGTTGTAGTTTATTTTATATTGAGAGCTGATATTTGTGTTTATTTGGACAAAGTTAGTCACTTCTTGATAAATCAAGCCTTTGCAGAACAAGTGCCAAACTATTTTGGTGCTGTTCATGCAAACAGTATATTCTCTGATTACAAGCTAAATTTAAAGCTATGTCCCAATCCTCCCTCCAAAATATTAAAGAAATAACTAAGAAGTAATATACGGTGCAGAAAAATAACTTCAACATATCAAGAGATAAAAAGCAAGCTGATAATTTGTTTGGAAATGTGTCTGTTTTACAAGTGCAAAGTGTTGTATCTCTTTTGGAGAATTCAAATTTTGAAAGACAAGATGCAAAATATTAATGAAAAATAAAGAGATACACATCGTCAGTCTCTGTATTAATAAACTGCGGTAATTTCCTGAACTTTACAGCAGCTACTTTTCTGTGTATAATTAGCACTTATTAAATTTCTTGGAATAATTAATGGGTTAGATGAACAGAGCTTTCTTTCAAACATTACAGTTAACAGTGTTGTACTAATTCAAAGATGTTAGAAGCACTCTAGGAAATTACAGGAGTAACACTTGTAGTCATCACCAGTTTAAGTACAAACAATTTAAAAAAATTTTTTCATATTATCTTGAAATTTTAATCTGAAATTCTGTATCTAAGCACATAAAGAAAGATAATAAATGTTTTATTTGCGTTTCCTTGCAAACTGTGAATGTAAGTTCATGGTACTGGTAAATTTACACTAAAACCACTCTGAAGTGTCTTCAAATGCCAATTAATTAAATAATTTGCTCTTTCTCCAAACAGGTGCCTTTTTCTTATTGCTGGCTATGTGCTCGCACCTCAGTCTTTACAGCAGTTTCAAAAGGACACATCTTTGATGTTTGCTGTCAGTATCAATATGAATCAGTTTATTGGAGTCCTGTTCAGAGGATGAATTAGTTTAGCTTGCTGACAGAAAGCCAATTTTCTCAGTTGTTTGTTCCAGTTGTTGATTTATCAGTTTATGAAATTTATCAGTTATTTCTATCAAATCAGTCAGTTGAGCTGAGACATTCTGAAGCCACACAGTCACTGGTGCAAAGGACTGGGCTGGAGCCCTCAAGTGGGGACAGAAATGAGGAGTAGCAGTGCCCCTTTTGGTGGCCGTGAGATTGGCCTTCACCTAGTCTGCATCTGCCCTCTCTGACAGCCAAAATTGCAAGAAGAAAGATTGCTTCTCTCATACCTCACATCACAGACTTGCTGCTCCTAATCAGCAGAAGACAAATTCATTTCTCTACATTTCATTCACTAGATTTGGAGTGAAAATAGGGTATGCCAGAGGTGACAGCAGTCTAGTCTGTTTTCCACTCTGTAGATACATGACAGTCAAATGCCAAGAGGAAAGGCTCCATTAGGAGCTGTTTCATCCATTCAGATGGTAGATTACAAAAGAGACACTATCAGGCAGGATTACTGAAAGCCTGTGTTTACTGGAAGTTTTCTGCTAAATTCTGTTAGCAGATGATTAGCTTTCTGTACAGCTGAAGGACAACTTTTCTTCCACCTACCTCTCTCATTTATGACTGTGGCTGATCTTGTCAGCTTTGCATTTCCGATATTTTAATGGACTGTACAAAATTCACAATCTGAAATATGTAATGTGGCAATGTGATAAGAAGGATTAGTCAGTGTTAGTATTAAATGAGTTAAAAGATAAATCCACTAATTGATACAGAAAACCTTCTGAGCACATGTAGGCCAGACATCAGAAGTAAATCCAACAATAAGCAGTTTGCAAGCTGGAAAAATAGTTTGCAGTTTGCATGGGTAATCAGTTTTTTGGAAAACAACTGGAAAAGGACGGGAAATAGATATCCTGCCAGCAAAACCATTGTACCTCTAACTACATGATCACTGTAGGGTAACACACGAAGGCTCTTCACTGAGACTGTTTGTTATTGAAATATACCACAGAGGACTCTGTAGCAGAGTTTGAGTAACTACTGCTATCCTAAGGACTTTAATTAACATAACAGATGCAGGAGCTGTTTATCGCTTCACAGAACTGTGAAAGTTTTATAAATTGTATCTCTATTTGCTGGTAAATAAAGCTAATTATCATAAAGTCAGAAAGCATCTTTCAAAAGTGCGTTCATGATAACCACATTTTATAGCCTTTCTGGCTTGTCAGGATGAACATAATCAAATACTAAATATTGCTAGCAGCAAGCTCTAGACTTAACTATCTAACGACCTGTATCTACCTTCTGTTTCTCATGTGACTGAGGTCAAGATGAGCACACTGCCATTCTGAGCTAATAGCATTACACACCCTGAATTGTACCATCCACTGCTATAAAACAGGCAAAGCAGTGATGAGCAAGAACTTATTTTCCCCTACAGCTAAAAAATGCATGCAATAACCTTTAAGGACACCTCACCACATTCTCCTGACACGGAAAGATGTTAATATTACATTCAGAATATATTGCATTAAGCATGATATATTTAATTCAGTTTAGTATTTAGGAACCCAACTGATAGTTTATATTTAACCAGAACTTACATCACAAGTGCCTTTGCATGCTGTGCCCTTTTATTCAGGGCATACACACCTGTATGGGTGGAGCTCAGAAGGGTGTAAATTAGATAAAGAGCTTTATACTGTGTGTACCACTCATTTATATGCTTTGTGTTCCTTGTGATTTCTTTCTGCAGTGTAAGAGCTGTCCCTAGACTTTTGAGAGATGTTTTCAGGTTGATACAGTAATCCCATGGCAGTGCTTGTCTAATGAGTCCTGTGGTCAGGTAAGACTGAGATGGGTGCACGTAGATCCTTGCTTTATAGTGAGTTCCTGGTTTTAAAAGCCTCTGAATTTTCTTTAGAAATGCCAGTTTTAATTAACAAGAGAACAAGAATAACTGAGTCTTTCAGTAGAAAGGGACACCCAGATAGACCAGAAACAAAGGTGACTTATCCTTAACTCTCTTCCTGATAACTGTATTTTTGAAAGGTAATGGGTTTCTGCTTCAGTCAGTTGTGTGACATTTATAGTTTCATCAAATGATGTGCAATACCTTTTGCTGCTCAGCAAATACACTTGATCTAGTAAGGCCTGTTTATTGTCTGCTTCTCTCACACTTTGTCTGTACAAATTAAGCAGCAAAGAGGAAAGAGTTCTGGAAAGAACACCAATAGTTTCTGAGCAACCACAATCTATGTTGTGCATGTTTTGGATGTTTTATTTCAGGCTGTGCCTAGTCTGGTCCCCATGTCTCTATGCCAATTAGTGGTTGGAGCTCCCTGACCCAAGTTTATGATGGCATTAGCAAGATGCACATATCCTAGTTCATTCAAAGTGATCCATTTTATGTGGCCTGAGACAACTCTGGTGTAAATAAAAGCATGTTAACTGAGGAAAATTAGGAGATTTGCATTGAAAGGGCATTAATAATGAAAATCAATATGCAAATATGCCAATGCAGGCTTACTGTCTGTGAATTATAGATTCTCATCTCCTTGAGATCTCATTTATTCACTTTTTATACATATGGCTTGATGTTTTCTTTCCCTTGAGAGTGAAGACAGTTTTCTTCGGAGTAGAAAAATCTTTGTCGCTTTCTAGAGGGTTCTGCCTGCCTTTTGAAATTTTGTAGAGACCGAAACACATATCTGAGAATATATATTTATATAATTAATAAGAGAATGTGTTTCACAGGGAATTTCTTCCACAGCCCATGTGAATTAGAGGTGATGAGACAGCCCCTTCTTGTAACGGGATAGATCAAAAGAGTATTTGAAACAGGCAAGAGTAATTGTGAAGGCCTTTCCTGCAGCAGTTAAGGGAGATCGAGCCAAAGGAAATGGGCAGGGTTGGGATTTCTCATTAGGTACTAGAAAAAAGAAAAGCAGATGAGTAGTGTTTTGGAAATGTCTGGAAATTACCTGGATATTTTTGTTGAAATACACAAATCAAAATAAAACCGTTCAATTTACTGTTATGTTTACACACTTAATGCCATTTAAAAATATTTTGAAGTCTTTATTGTTTATTTCAAGACCTTAAATGAGAAGTTGCAATTTTTCTTCACCTGAGCAAGGAAAGTTTCATTCAGTGAAAAATCTTCCATAAAGGAAAGAAAAAAACCAACCTCAAGCCAGTCTGGAGAGAAGCTCATTGTATTGCCTTATATGTTTTATTCTGGGCACCTGAGCAGGGAACAATGCACCACTTTTCAGTAGAACAAAAGATTCCTTCATTGCCCAAATGCTGAGAAAGGTGACAGCTGCAAAATCGGAGCCTCAGAGGACAGGTAGCTTGCATGAGTCCTAATAGGAAACAGACTATTCATGCAGACTTTAATGTCTAACCATATCTACTTCAAACTGAAGTAAGATTAGCCTCCTTTAAAAACATGTACATGTTTAATGGTAATCCTAGATGATTTTGGTTGTGAGAAATCTGATACAAATGCAGAGAAAACAATGTGTCATACATTTGTGTATATGAGAAATTTTAAAGTTCTATTATCTTAAAAGTATAAATTATAATTCCCTTTATATGGGAATTTGTGCTTTTTCAATTCAGACTATCTCAAATAAATTCTATGAAACAAAGGATATTAACAATATGCCAGCACAACTTAATTCCATAGTTGTAGACCTTATATAATTTAAAAATAAGGCTTAGGATAAATGTTACTTATTTATTCTCATATTAAATAGAAGCCAGTAATTTTTTTTTTTTTAAATCAGAAATATGTAATTAAGCTGTAGCTCTGTTTCAGGCAGGTCTCCTCACTGTTATAGTGGAAGAAGGTGACATAAAGGGATGGTGAATGCCATCTAGATGCTAAATTGCAAATACTAGGAGCGTTCAAAGTTGAGGGTCTGACATTTGCACTTGCCATTCACCACAGGTGTAGTCAGGTTTGCCATTGTTTTACTTTTCCCATGCCCATGAGACATGCAAACATGGGAAAACTGTAATGATGGTAAGAAAAATAGTGAGGGCTATTCCTGCTCAGTCTTATATTTTTTTCCCCCAGTAATTACTTTTTGTAATTTGAAGCTGAAGTTTGAACCTGTTGGAACGATTTCAGGAAAATGCATAGCAACTGATTATGCCAGATTCTGTAAATTCTTAACAATTTCTGTTAAGGTAGTGATTTTATGTTAGATTTTCACAGATTTAACTATGAATAGGTTGTGCTTTCTCATTAAAAGCTCTTTTCTTTACTGTTAATCTCTTTACTAAAGAGATTTAGAAATTGGGTCCACAAATTTGCATTCCTCTTTTTTATGTTTTCTAAGGTGTACATGCAGAGATTTTTGTGATAGGTGACTACAGTGTCCACAATATCCCTGCCAAACAAATCAAAAGAAGTTGAGATGACCTGTTTTAGTCACCTTCTTGGTTTCTGCCTGTTGGTGTGGGCACATTTTTATATACACTTTCACTTTAGACTGCAATTGCTGCAAAGGCAGTTGTATTCATGTGTATAAAACAGGTGGAAAATGAGAGAGCTATCAGTTTTGCAGCTGTTGTCATGGAGCTGAGCTTCTTGCGTATGAGCAGTGTCCCTACACCTTATGAAAGGGGATTAAACCACAGGTGAAAGAGGGAATGGACAGAGGAGAAGAAATCTTTCAGCAGTCCCAAAGACAGGTAAATCTGTACAATAGATATGAATTGCAGCAGTGTTTTTCAAATGCAAAACATCTAAACACATGCTGTTCCCACTTCACAGAATCACCAGGTTGGAAGAGACATTCAAGATCACCGAGTCCTATGCCCTAACACAACCTCAGCTAAGCCAAGGCACTGAGTGCCACATCCAGTCTTTTTTTATACACATCTAGGGATGGTGACTCCACCACCTCCCCAGGCAGATGATTCCAGTACTTTATCACTCTTTCAGTAAAAAACTTTTCCCTAACATCCAACCTAAATTTCCCTTGGTGCAGCTTGGGACTGTGTCCTCTTGCTCTGTCAAGGTGTTGCCTGGAAAAAGAGACCAACCCCCACGTCTCAGGTGGTTCCTCTCACTTCCTCTCACTGTACTATAATTTCTGATGGAAGAAAGATGTAGACTGATGTAGAAAGAATAATAATGGGTGAACAGATGGAAAAGTATGATGGTAGGAAACATCAGCCTGGAGGCTTTTTTGTGGGGAGTAAGAGTTGTAATGAAATAAAATGAATGTGGGATAGAGGTAAACAGAGTAGGGCAAACAAGGATGAAAAAGTGTGGTGTGAAGTTGAAAAGAAGAGGCTATTAAAGGGGGAAAGGCCAAATAGTTTGGTTGAAAATGCAGATAGTGCTCTTACTGTCATGCAGTCTCAGTTAAACTGTTCCTGTTCATGCTGTTACTCTATTAAACAGACTGAGTCTCAATGGTCTGACATGATTTTTGTTTTTAGTTTATGCTGTTTTCTCAGTTATGAGTGACAGAGGAGTTTTATCTGCAGACATGTCAGCTTAAAAGGGAAGAGGTGTTGACAGGCAGCTCTTTGTGTGCGGTCCCTTTGCTTTGTCATTCAGTCGGCTATTTGATCTGACAAGGCATGATGCAAGAGTTGCCTATTTTCTAGGTTGTGAAGGTGTTGGTAGACCTATACCTTAAAGGACATTACTATCAAGGTCAGTATTCTGTTAGTAGAAGTGTAGGAAGTTCATAGTAATGGTCAGAGGTTTTGCACGGTCACTGAATTACAGCATTTACAAGGTACTTGAAAGTTGTGTCTGTGGTTTCTATGAAAATAGGGGAAGGAGTGAAAGCTGACTTTCTTCTAGATTTGTTTTCATAGCAGCATTAATGTGTGGTACAGTGGTTCTTCAGACTTTAACCTTTTTTTGTTAATTCCTTAACTATCTTTTTAGAAGCTGTAAGTCTTGTTCTGAGCTAAAAATTGTCATTGTCTTCTATTTTTAGACCCAGACAAGAAATACAGTTGTGGTCTAGTGAAAGAGAAATAATGTACTTGCATAAAATTTAAGGCTTCATAGAACTGGACTGTGGTAACTTTTTCTTTTATGTGCAAAACTCATAACTTTATGAAAAATGACACCATAAAATAGCTATGAGAAAAATGCAATATTATGTGAAACTAAGAGGGAGAAGGAGTCTGAAAAGAGAGGCCTTTTAAGGTAATTTCAGCCATTTCCTAATTATGCTAATTATTAATAAAGCTTTACATTTTCTATCACTGGTTACCAGCAATGTTTCACATGCAGGGACAAAAAGGACTAGAAACTCATTGGTACTTCTTTTGTGACCTGTGTTTGTAGCCTTATCATACCTACTGGAAGGTGTCAAAAATGCCTGCCCCATCTTCTATTAATAATAAGTGAATAGCATGAGAAGGCATCCTCTTGACAGCTTGCTATGTGGTAAATGCTGTAGGTGATGGATCTTTTAAGGAAGAAAGTCAAAGACCATTCTTGGTTTCTAATGGTGTATAATAGCAAATAAGCTTTTGACTTAAGGAGGTAGATACAGGAGGCTAAAGCATCTATCATCTTGAACAAAAGTGTTTATTTTATCCACTTTCCATTTCCTTCAAGATTTTCAGCCACCTTGGATGCTAATCCTTTGATTCCAAATTTTAGGTCAAACCAGATACCAGATGATATTAAATATTCCACCATTAAAAAGAAAAGAAACCAAACCCCAAACCAACAAATCCCTCAGCATTATCTTTGTTCTAATATTTAGCATTCATAGAGAATCCTAGAATGGCCTGGCTTGGAAGGGGCCTTAAAGACCTAGTGGTGCCAACCCTCTGCTGTGAACACGGACATCTTTCACTAGACCAGGTCACTCAGAGCTCCTTCCAACCTGGATATAGTCTGTCTTAATAAATTTCCCAATTTTTTTCCCCTATCCTGAAGCTTGAAATAATCCTATTCATCTTCAGAGTGCTTCTCTGAAGCCTCCATTGGACTATGCTCTAGTATCTTGGGAACTTTAATATCTAGTAGAGTAGGTAGATCACGGCTTGTCGTGAGAATAGGAGTGATAGCAATTGAAGGCTATGGTCATGTCCTGTCAGTCAGTGGCTTTATCACCTTGGTTTGTACTGCTTCACTGGGGCAAGAAGGAGCCTTGCTGTCTCAGGAGAAGGCCAAATCATTTCTCTGGGAACCCTGGGGGATGGAATTAGGGTTGGAGCCAGTTGCTTAGGGAATTGTGATCATCCTGTATTTTCAAATCTGCGCAGTATTGGTTCTTGTGATTCTTGTCATGATAAATGTATTTCACATAGTCTAATTTAGTTTTTATTGGAAGTCCATCAATTATTTCTGTTACAAGCTTCTTAAGAAACTACTTCTTTACAGTAGCCCTTTCAGAACAGGAATAAAAATTCTACTAAGAAAACATGACTCTCTGGTAACATTTCTAAGAGGAAGAATGAACCTTCTTCCTTCAATCATAGATTCTTCTGTATTTCCATAATGTGTAATTATTTCACTGAAGAAATAAGAACACTGGTCCTGCATGATGTTCAATTCCCCACTTAAGTATGTGACCATCATCACATAGAGCTTTTCTCTTGAGGCTTATACAATCAGGAATGTAAGAATTACACAGAGTGTATCATGTACATTGTACTACTTCCTGACAGTCTAGAATATCACAGAGCACAATAGTAGTGCCTCTCTTGGAATGACTGCTGACTTTCTTTTGTCAGACCCACGAAGATAAATCACATAAGCTTCTTAAAGTTGGAATAATAATCTTTGGTGATTAAAACATCTGACGAAAGCTTTAGAAGTTGGCTTGTTGCCACATGCTGATTTCCTGTCATGCCAGGTAATGTTGTTTGACCAGTTACTGGCAAAGTTTCCTTCTCAGGACGTTGCTTTTTCAATTTTTTTTTTTTTTTTGAAATAGCAAGCCTCAAGCTTCAAATTTAACAAACCTATTAGCTATATTCAACCCTTTCTTGACTGTTAATGCTTACCTGTAATGGTAAATTTAATTTTAAAGTGAACAAAATGCTGATTTGTTGCAATGTTCTTAAAGTCAAAGTAATTGTCTCAAAGATTTAAAGCCAGAGTTTTATGGTAAACTTGCCTTTTTGCAATATTTTTCATTGTCTGTGATGAAGCAGTACACAGCTACCAGTATGCTTCTTATTTTTACAGAGTTATCATACCTTGTAAGTCAAAGAATAGAAATTATTATTGATGTTAATGTTGTATAGATAGTGTTGGTGGGTGGTAAAAGGCACGTGTGTTCTCTCTGTTTGGATGCAGTACCCCGACTAGGCTCACGGATTTAACTATAAATACATATTTTAACAAATCTGGACATTTTATATCCATTTCAGGAAAAATAGAAGAAAACAGAGGTTTTGAAATGAAACATGAAATAGAACATCTTTGGAGTAGCCCTTACATTACTTAGTTTGATGTCTGTTTATTTTACCTTATAAGCTTCATTCTGAACTGTCAGATTTTATTTGACAAAAAAAGTCAAGTTAAGGCTTTGAAAGCCTGGGGGGAAAAAGGAGGGATAAAAGGCTGATTTCTGACTAGCATTTAGGATTTTAAAATAAATTAAACTTATCTTTCTGTTAAGATAATAGTTAATAATTTTTGTGTTCAGGAACTTGGAAGGAGAGTTAATGATACTAAGCTTGGTATAAGGTATCAGTTCCATCTTAAGATGGTATCTTTAGATTACCACAGATAGGTTTCGGAGTTATCATATTAGATGAATGAAGCAATTCACAGCTTTCCAAATTCTTTTTGTCGTACTCTTCGTATATGCAGTGAACGTGCATCTGTGTTTACCAGGCTCATGTTTATTATTCTTTCTGCTTGTTGAGACAAATTTTGTAGGTGCAGAATTAAAAAAGCTTTGGTTTGTGGGCCTTAGTTTCCAACTTTCCTCATATGATTGGTTTTCTGATGCTTGACTCATTTCCTGAACTTTTTTTCTGCTAGTTTATGTTCAGAAAAACAATATTTGAACTTCAGCTTAAGGTGTACATGGTTTCTTTTGTCTATTTGAAACTAGAGTTAAATTATATTTATTTAATAAAGAGGGAATTCAGTTTTCAATATAATGTTCACCCTGTAATATGAAGCAGTGCTTTTCATGATATGACTCCATTTTAATACAATATCAAAGCTGCTGCTGCTTATTTTTCTGTGGAAGTCCAGCTAGAATTCTGAAAAGCCCACAGACCTTCCAGGTTATATTTGAAATTCTTCTGAGATGAGAATACTTATTCAGTCAATGGTTAGATTGGTATTATTCCTTGTGTGAGCCACAATTCCTCAAGTGTGGTGGCAAAATTATACTCTCCTGTGGTGAAATTATACTGATGCTTGTTTCACATTGTGGAGTCCTACAGTGATAAACATCTCTTCTAAGATAGATAGCACAGTTTTTATATCTCTCCTAATATATTTTTGATGATATTTACATACCTTTAGAGAGTATGCATATCTTGAGTTTTGGATGGTTTTGTTCTGTTTGCACAAGAAGCAGCTGTTCTCTGAACCAGATTCTTGTCCTGGACTTTCGCTGAAGCAAAGGGAAAAATAACACTAAAAAATTCTCAATAATGCTGATACTAATATATATTCTAGTTATCTACTATTGAAAATTTGAACCCTTTCATCCTTGTGCCTATTACATTGTGCTCTTTACTGACCAAGTAATCCAAGATGCTGTTGTAGCAACTTCTACACCCTACATGGCAAGACAAGGGCAACAGGGAATCAGAGACTTTGGCTTTTCCACCTGCAAAAAGTAATGAACAGTAATTCCTCTGCTTTAGAGGGGAATCAAATTGTTAGAGTAGTCTAAATTTTGAGTTGGGGTGTTGCATGAAGGATGAGAGCTGGTACCTTACTTTTCTATTGAGTGTGAAAGTAAAAGGGAAGTGGTAGTAGATGATCTACTTGTTTCAAATATATATAAAGCCAACAGCAATGACAGTGTGCATTAAGGACAGGAGAATGAGGTCAGTTTAATGAAATAAGATAATGTATTAAGAAATAGATTTTATTTATTTGTCTGTGTAACTGAAATCCTGACAAAATTAGAATGATGCATGCTAATGTAGTCAACTGGATTTTTATCTTTAGGAATCCTCAGATGTCTCATATTTTTGATTGATTTCTATATGTTTCAAATATAAGCATAACATTTTTAGAATTTATCTTTAAGTTATCATTTCAGATTGCACTTTTGAGGAAATCACTTGTTAATTTTTAATAGCTATGGTCTAAGTAAATTTTAACAATGATGACTACGTGTGTTTCTATAAGCAATAGGACATAGGTGTAAAATAGTAGGATGGAAATGAATTTCAGAGGTCAAAACTTAAGTCAGAGCTGGTGTTAAAGTCTTACATAGGTATCTACCTATTGAGATGTGGCTTTGGCTGGCACATTTCACTCTGCTATTGAAATGAATCGTCCTGCTCTTCTCCCTACTTTAATCTGCACGTGCCCGTCAACCTATGTGCAGTTAGAAGATGTCTGAAACCTTTTTTTTGTTGTTACTGTTTTTGCCAGGTTAATTTTCATCTGAATGAGCGAGGTGACCTGACATGTTTGTTGCCTGGTTGTTTATGTAATGTCACAATGAGAGCAGCAGAGCTATGTGCCCACGGCCGTTGCAGAAGGCACTCTGTACCCTTTGGTCACAGATGGAGACAAGACTGCCAAAGCTGAATGAGAAGTAACAGCAAAAGTATTTGCATGACTTTGCTTGATAAATACACTGAACTGTTCAAAGTAAATTCTTATTCAGTAAACATCAGGTTTCAAACAAAGGATATCCATTAAAACAACAGCGATTGCCAAGCCTGTGTTTTAAACACGTAGAATCAGTTTATCAGGAACTTATAGCTGGAGCTCTCTAAGTTCAGGAGAGAGCTTGAAGGAGAAATACTTATCAACTTAGAACTACTAATTGAACAAATCCTTGAATGTTTAAATTTCCATTTGGAGCTTTGGCCATAGATGTAGTTTTATTTTCAAGGGCATGAAAATTTAACAGCAGATCTGGTGTTTAGCTACAAATGCTAATGGCAATGCTAGCAATACTAATTTGAGTCTGAAAAGGTTTAACAGGGCCCTGGTTAATTGAACTGACTGTTTTGGGTTGCCACTGTTGGAGTGACTTACCATATGCTTCACTGTCACTAATTGTAACTGTGCCAGTCAGACCCATCTGTTTTATGGCACATGCTATAAAATATATAATTTACCAAGTGTAAATCTATTTAATAAACATCATCTTTCAAGTAATTGGGAAAAAGACTATAGGTGGCAATTCAACTTTATCATGCTATCCACTTCAGCATTTTAGCTTTTACAGTCTGGCAGACTAGACAAACAAAAGTCTTATGGCATGACCAGAAAAAACAGAATGCATGGAGAATTTGGAAAAAAACCTGAACTCTTCACTCTGGTCACAACAATTTATCTGCTTAATTTCTTTTTTGTCTGTGCTAGCAGTTATGATTAGCCATTTTGGCCATCTTTAGTACTTGATGAATACTTGGCAGCATGTGGCATGGAAAGTATGAAACAGATGAGCCTTAACTGATAAAATGCAAATCTGATTTTTGTAGTACAACTTCCATAAGAAATGATAAGCACTACTCACGAGTGAAGGAAGATCACTATATTGCTATATGTATATATGCTATATATATAGCATTTTCTATATTCCTCTACTGCAAGCCATCAGTAAGCATTTTGATAATATGCAAAATTAAAAGATCAGGAATTTCTCAGCATTTCTCAGTCTGTTTTAGCTAAATATTTTGTTACTAGATGTATCACAATAAGCAACACTGAATGTTAGGAATAATCTGGTGTGGCAAAAAATAAATTTAGAAAGTGAAATCAAGTTATCAAAAGCAGGTAGCTAAGACAATGCTGGAGGGCATGAGGACTTGTGCACAATAAGGAAGCAAGGAAAAAGAAGTGAAGAGGTTGAGTTTATTGCCTTAAAAGTTTGAACTGAAAGGGGAAGTACAAGGTTGTCAGTGATTAGTCTCTGCTAAAACATTAGCTGAAAGAAATGTGGATGTCAAAATCAGAGAAACATAAATTAGCCTGAGATGCCTGTTAACAGCTATTTGCAGTGTTCACGTAGCATTAAAAGTGGATAGAAAAGTATCTGGATTTAATATTACAGAGCTGTCTATTGTTACAAACTTTTAAGAATAGGTCATCTCTAGGTGAAATATTTCACACAAAATATCTCTGGACTAAGAGCAGTTACAGCTGTCTAGAATAGATCCACAATTCATAAGATCACCTATAGTATTCTTCATTAGTTTTTATATTCCACACATGATCTCTTCAAAAATGCATTTGAACTTAAAATTTGATGGTTTTAAAATAAAAGATTTAAGACCATTCAATATGGAGAAATGTTTTGGAACGGGCTTTGCTCTATTTTTCTATAAACTGAATGATAAGCTGGTACTTTTCTTTATCCTGCTCTCTAAGTACATTAAATAAGTGGCATGCCAGGAATTAGTGAACCTATTGTGCTGCCATTTCAGTAAATCAAAATTCAGCTAGAATTCATGGCATAAATTAACTGCTTTGTTTCTTTGATGAAAAGGAGCTGCTATGACAATGTTTAGCTTCTCTTTCAGGTTTGTTATGAAAGCTATAGATATGCCCTAAGCTGCCATAGCATGTAAATATTTTTTTGTTCTCTTTCTGCCTTTGTGCTTGGGTTGTGTTCTCCATGTTACTTTCTTCTGGGTCTAGGCATTGTCATGGAGGAGGTGTGGCAAAGACATGAGGGATCACTAGTTCCTGGTGGTTTCTGCCTCTGGTAGATGTGTTTAGATTTGATGGAAGGCACAGAGCCATTGGAGGAGGTGAAGGAAAGAGAGCGAGTTCTGTGTTTATGCCCTTTTAAGTTATTTATTTGTTCTTCATCCTGAGCAGTGACAAATATCCCTCATCTGGGAGTCACTATTCATTCTGTTCTTTGGAATACCCCTGTGGGTAATTTGGATCAGCTGTCCTGGTTATGCTACTTCACGGCTTCTTGTGCACCTCTTCAGAGCATGAGACACTTAAAACTCCTTGACTTGTATAAGCACTACTCGGCAACAACTGAAACATCAATGTGTTATCAATTTTTTTCTCATCCTAAACCTAAAACACAGCCCTTTTCCAGCTACTAGAAAGAAAATTAACTCAATCCCTGCCAAAGACAGGACATGACGAAGCAATGTTCTTGAGTTAAAAAAACAGACTTAGCCAACTCTTCATCTGAATGGATGGCCACCTGCTTTTCTGAAATCATCAATGTATTTCTGTTTCCCACAACATGGTATCAGTAAGTTTCCATCCTTTTATTTCTTTCCTTTCCTTTTTTTGTTGGAGTGATTTACCATATGCTTCACTGTCACTAATTGTATGGCTTCTCATAAGATAAATTCTACTTATCTGGTTTTGAGGGGTAACATATTTTTGAAACTGGCCATCAGTTGCTGAGACTCCCACATCTCTAGAAGTGGATTTTGTGTGATTATTTTTCCATGCAGTATTTGAAAGTCCATTTTGCTCTAGGCAATTCGATCCAATGTAAACGTGCTGCCTTTTCTCTCATGCTGAAACTTTAACATAAACAGGAGATGCAATGTCTGGTAAACTAAGACATCCACAGTTCTCTAGAAGATATGCCACAATTTGCTATAGGAAGTAAGATAAATTATAACCTAAAGGCCTTTTCTTGGCATGTAAGTAACTAAATTCTGTTAATATAGCCATGGTTCTTTATGAGTAGAATGGAGAAAAGAGCATCAAATATTGTCAGCTGAACAATGATCTCAGTCCAAATTTCAAGCAGATGTTACATTATTTGTCCTATTCATTTTTTTCAAATCCTATCTGTTAAGAATTGCCTACTTTTGAACTGAGATCCTAGGATCAAAAATTGGGAAATTTGGTTTCTAATTTCCACTCTATAGCACTCAGGAAATTAGTATTGCGAGGAACCCTGTGGAGAAGCACTTGGGGTGCTGGTAGATGAAAAACTGGACATGAGCTGGTTGTGTGCATTCATAACCTAGGGAGTGAAGGGTACCCTGGGCTGCATGAAAAGCATGGCCAGCAGGTTGGGAGGGGATTCTTCCTCTCTACTCTGCAGTATTCCTGGAATATTGTGTCTGGTCCTGGAGTCCTGTTGGTGTGGGTCCAGAGGAGGGTAATGAAGATGATCAAAGGGCTGGAGCACATCTCCCATGAAGTCAGGCTGAGAGAGCTGGAGTTGTTCAGCCTGGAGAAGAGAAGGCTTTGGGGAGACCTGATTGTGGCCTTCTAGTACTTAAAGGAGCTCATAAGAAATGATGACCTGTTGCAACAGGACGAGGGGTGATGATTTTAAACTAAAAGAGGGATGACAAGACTAGACATAAGGAAGAAGATTTGTATAATGAGAGTGGTGAAGCAGTGGAACAGGTTGTCCAGAGATGATGTTGTATGCTTGGAAAGATTCAATGTCTGCTTGGATTAGGTTCTGAACAACCTGATCTAGTTGAAGATGTCACTGATCATTGCAAGGGGTTTGGACTAAATGACCTTTAAATGTGCCTTCCAACCCAAACCATCCTGTGACTCTATGATTTAACATGTATATGCTTCATATATCACAGGTAACCTAAACTTAATTTGATAAAGCTCTCTGACATATTATGGAGCCTTAAATGCAAACATTAAAAAATTAATAATAGAGCAGCCTGCTTTAATATTTTTCAGTGGAAGACCCAGTTAGAAACAACAGACTATGAAGAGATTATAATGTAACTAATATTATTATTTACACCAGTAAAATAAAATTCAAGTTGGATATCACAGGGAATCTGGCACAAGCAGTAAATCACCTCCTCTGCCTTTAAATCTCTTATTCTGCTTCTTCAAGTGATAAAGTTCCTTATTCTGCTTCTTCAAGTGATAAAGTCCCTTCGTTTCCTGGGGCAGTGTAGTCCTCTAATCTGGCACTTTACCTATCTGCTGTCCCTACATTTATATAGATGCTAAATTCCTTGGCGAAGGGCTGAAGAGCTTTCTTTTTTTTTTTAAATTGATGTAGTCTTCTTGTGTATTATTACTCCTATACACCCGATAGGGTGTCTAAGAACTCACAGATGTGATGGTAATTCAAAAGGAACAAGAGCATTATGCACGTAGATTCTTCCCACAGGAAGTTACCGATGTTTTGTTGGTAAAATGTAAGTATTAAATAGTTGATATAAGTTTTCAAAAAACCCCAAAATTGACACCTTTTCTGAAGTAAGATTAATGTGCTGCAAGAATAAAAGACCTGTTCACAATCTCTGAAAGCCTGCCATGTCACATGCTGGCATCACAGTGAAATGAAAGAATTTGAACTGCATTCTTTATCAAAGTTTGAGTCTGGCTCTTAAATGCCAACTGTGCAAGAGGCCTCTGTGTGTAGTCATGATTTTTATCCTGTTTCCTTTAAAGTTTCTGTCTGTCAGTGCTGTCTTATATAGTATCTGTTCTCATGCTCTGGATGTTGTTTGCTAACCCACTGAGGCTGATTATAATGCATCTGCCTTTTTGGTTACAGAAGTCACATTAAAAATAGGAGGCAGAAGAGAAAGGTGTCACAATAACTTACTAATATTACTATCTGAATAGTTGCTGCATATTTTTGAGAATTCCTGTTATCCAGTATTGCTTGAATAAGAAAAGGAGAAGATGATTTTGCTGGTTTTTTTTTTTTTTAAGAATACTTAACATCTCTGTTACCTGTCTTATTTTCACCTGTGAAATATTTTGGCCTTTTATGGGGGATTAAGTATTAGTGCAAACAGTGCTCAAATTGATATCATTGATGCTTTAGGGGGACAGACCTAAACTGCACTGCCCAGCCCCAACCTGAACTCATGGATTATGGGCTTGGGCTTCAGCCGTTACCTGAGCAAAGCCATGGGCAGATCTACGTCTTCTTTTCCTGCATCCCTGCTGGTCCTGAATGGTTTTACTGGTCTGATCTTAGCCTGACTTGCCACCTTGCCTATATTTGATGATTACAACCCATGCCATACTCAGTTCCTGGGACTGTGTTCTGGTAGTGAGGGCACTGTCCTGCTTTCTTCAGTGACCTTATCTTGTGGAACAGCTCCATTCTTGCTCTATCTAGCATGGCATACAAAAATGTATCTAATAATTGCATCTTTTTATTCCAGAATGCATAATTACCAAGTAGGAGTGTTGAAAAAACACTCCCTTATCCATCAAGTGTTACATATTCACTCACATGTTATAGATGATATTAAAAGCCCTAAACTGTGGTGGTTTGACTACAAGTCAAGGCTTTATAAAAAAATTATCATAAATTTTCAGTATATTCCCCTATTTTTCCTGTGCCAGCAGGAGTGTGGATAGGTTCTCTTTCTTGCTTCAACCTGTAAGTGACGCAGATGAAGCCTACACTTACCTCCCTGAGAACTGACCTGACGGTAATGGGGAGATATAAATTGGTTTCTTAGACCAGTTACCTTACTCTACATATTTTAAAGGTGCTGAGGCAGAAAATATGAGAGTCCAGTCTTCGTTCCATCCTTTTTTATTGTGATGGAGTCCTTATTCTTATGCCGTAGGACATATGGTGGATGCCAATTGAAGCAAAACACAGACTGGTAAAGTAGTCTAATAGGGGCAACTGTCATGGGGGTAGAGATGGGCAGAATTCATTAGAAACTGTTTTCTAGAGGATGATACTTGGAATAAGAGATTGCTTTGACTTCTAAGTCAGATTTCATTGCAAACTTCATTGTCCTAGACTTAGTGCACAATTTTTAAAATATAACCTTCTTCCCATGTTTTGTGAATGGGTCAAAGCAGAGATTGCTCAGCAACTTCTTGCTGGGACTTATGGCAGTAAGAGGATTTGAGAATTTTTCATGTTGGCACAGCAAGTTGGGCACATTACTTGCAGCTGGGTTTGAAATTACAGCCTTTTCACTTAGAGAGGAAATCTTTTAGCATACAGAACCTGCTGAAGTAGTGGATGTGAAATGGATCCTTCCTGTTGCACAATTCCTTCAGAAAGAAATAGTTAAATGTTTCTGCTGCACGGGCTCTGAGGCTCCTGAAAGAGGGCACCTCACTGTGTTTCTATCTGTATCCAACACGGGGAATTGAGGCCAGCTGTCCAATCTTTCCATCATCACTGCCATCACTCACATTCTGAGATGAAACAAAACTAGAACAACGAAGAACAAGTATAAAAGGCTTGAACTGCATTTGAGACTTATGTCAAAAATGTTTCAGTCCTCAGGTAATTTGCTCAGTTCTGGCTCTTTTCGTATTTACTTCAAAGCTTCAGTGAAAATGAAAGGATAGAAAATGGCATTTAGGTTTGCAGATAGCTGTAGTCACATTCTTGTGACTCGATGTGGCCTTGTGACAGCCAGACTTGTGTTGAAGGGTGTCTTCCCCTTAAAAGTCTGGACCTGTCTACACATCATGAGGAAAAGTCTTGCATCAGGGCTAGTCAAGGACACAACAGACCTACTATGTCCATGGGATTATATCTGTTTTATGGTATACCTCATTACAGATTAATGCAAATCAGTAAATTAAATCAGTTTACCTAAAGGTAGCACCTGGTCTTATTAGAAAATAGTTTAATTGCACAAACTTAAAATCAACAAAAAATTATGTAACTTGCAGGATGCATTAAATAAAGTCTCATGTTTTCTATGCTGTGTCAGTAATGTCAGTTTGTACACGCAATCTTTTTCTAACACAGTGCAGCCCTGTCTAAGCATGTAATTGATTTTTAAGAGTGTTTGAATTGCAGTATTCTGACATGAGATCACAATTGTGAAATGCAGAAAAAGACAACCCAAAATCTACATTTCCTACTGAGAATGTGGGGTAACTTGTATCAGGACTTTTACCTTGTTCAGTACAGAGTAGAAATCTGTTTCACTTCATTGGTCTCGTTTTTTGTTTGTCTCTATTTCGTAGTCATTTCAGCAAGAATGGGATATTTATCTGATTCAATGCTACTTTGCTGTATATAAGCTGGTTTATTTAGCTCTCTTGCATAGCTTTCTGGTGCTGCCTGTAGCAGCTAAATGCTACCAAGCGTGTGTTGTGGATGATCCAAATGATTCCTCTGGTCTTCTAAGTGGGCAAAGCATGGGTGAATTTTCGTCGAGATGATTAGAGAGATTTGTATGGCATTAGGGGGGCTTCCATGCAAGTTGTGGTATTTGTGATGAAGTTCATAGGTGATAAATATCTGAACTAAATGTCATCTGTGTGAGAAACACAGAGTTTTAAGTATGAGAAAGATATGTAATTGATTTTAAATATATATATATGTGTGTGTGTGGAGAGAGAGGGGAAAGAGAAAAACATTGTTATGTTATCATGATTGGTTGGCTTTAACTGATAAAGGTGAAGCTTTTCAAAAGTACATAACCTGAACAGGGGGCATTTTCTCAAATGTTTGAAGGAACGTAAAATGACAAATGTTATTAAACGTTACTACATGTCACTGTTTGCCATAAATTATTTGGGGAATGTCCAAAGCATCAAATGGTGGCCAGACACTGGGCTGTATAAGGCAACGTTTTGTATTTTTTAAATCCCATTTTGGTTTAAAAGCTATTTCATGCTCAAGAATGGCTGCCTACACTCTATAAATTAGGTTAAAAAGGCCATTGATAAAAGCTGAAGTATTGCATAAAGCACCAACAATACGTCACCTGATTTATCAGACCAATAAACAGTCAATAATTTTACTTTAATCAGTAGCTTGAGATGTTAGACGAGCAGGGATTTTCTTCAGAATACAAATTGCATTGTACTTCGTACTGGGGTTGCTGAGTTTTGGTATTTAACCACTACTATTAACTAAAGAGCTTGTTTATTGTTTGATTAGTAGTGCTTACCATCAGAAGCACAGAATGGCTAGAAGCCCTGCTCAAGGAGTGCAGGTGAAGCTGAATCTAATGACGAAACATGCTGGATTCTGTTTATTTCTTCAAGTCCCCTAACTCTTGAATTCTGCCTAGCCTGCTAGTTCACAGTCAAAATGTTATATTCCTTTCCAGTTTATGAGGATTTTCATGGCTTTTCCTAGGAGAAGTAACAGCAGGGATGAAAACTTCTGTTATTCTCATCTTCCATGTATTCATGAAGGGACTTTCACATTTTCTCTTTAGCCCTGGCAATACCTGTTTCAGGGATTTTTGGTCTCACAGCCTATGAACTATATCCAAGAGAGTACTTCTTCTTGCCTCTTCCTGTACTGTTAAATTAAAATATTTTTTTAGAAAACTAGTTATTTTGTTGTATGCTTATATCAGGTGGCAGATGTTGTACATGCTCTGTGAGCAATATAACTTCCATGCTTCAGAGCAGCACACAAGTCAATTACTCTGTGCCATCTCCAAATCGCAACATTTAGTTGGATGATAATATTCTGACAGAATAAAAAAAGCAGGCCTCCCATTTTTGGGCCGAGTCTGAAGAAAGTAGGAAGTTGAGTGGCATGGTACCTCATACTTTTATTGACTAATTAAAGTTTTGGGCAAAATATCTGCTGATAATGAAGAAAGTCATGATATTGTTGATGGTGCTAGTTCCAAAGTTTCCCACCCTAGGTAGGACATGTCCGTAGTGTCAGTGACTCCTTGTATATGAAATAGTTAAACTGTTCCTTTTTGCTCTTGATGTAGACAAAATCTGAGTGCTGACTTTATTCTGTCCACAAGCTCAGCTACTGGAATTTTTGCTGTACTTTACTTTCTGTATCCTGTGGCTCTTAACATGTATTCATTCTGTATTAGATTAGGCACCTGACTGAGTCCTAGAAGTCTGTCTGTTCTGGGTTCCCTTTTGCTATTCTATCACTAGCAAAGGTGTTGAGCTTTCCTCATGCCCCAAATGTCTGTAAATCACATTTTAATCAAGTGGAAATGGGCTTTCATGACAACAGCATCAGGACCCCAGCATACCTAGTTTACTAATTTTAATAAGTCAGGGATTGCAAGAATTTTTTGTATTTCACAGTGAAAAATCAAATACAGAGACTTAATTGGTGCAAACACCTATCTAGCTTCTTAATATGAAATTACACATGTGCATATAAATGGAGAGTTTTCTCTAACAGAATGTAACCATTCTTGCTAACTTTGCCATAACAAGGTCTTATTTAGAAACAACATTAATGCTCCTTCTTATCAAGCTAAATAGTAAATAATTGAGTGATGTGAGCCACAGGGGCTGCTTGTCAGGGGAATCACTCGGTTAACATTTGTACGTCAACCTGTGTGCTTTGTATCCATCACTTTGAACAAGTGAACAGGCAAAATGACACTGTCTCACCCTTGGAGTGAGGTAGACAGTTTTTTTTCTCTTTTACCATCCCTAAGACAAATTAGGAATGTAGGAAAGCTTTCACTCAGAACAAAACAATGATTATAGCAGGTAACAGGACCTCACATTAATCAGTGCTTTCAAAGGAAGGGACTCGACCTGTGCCCTTTGTCTAGGCCTACTGGTAGGTATGGTTTTGTTCCCTGGTTCCTTTCAGTGTCAGGGCATTCTCTTTCTGTGTAATACACTCTCTTGGAGAATGTTTCTCTTTTCAGGCAGTCCTTCTGCATTGATCAAAACCCATCCAGAAAGCCACTGTAGAAATCTGAACTTATAATGATGTTCTTTTATATTTTCTTACAATGAACAATGGCTCTCTCAATACTAATGGCAACAGTACATAGATGGAGGCAGCAGTGCAAAGAGCTGGGGGTAAATAGCCATTATTTGCAAGACTTGCTGTTTCATGTCCTGGAAAAAAAAAAAGAAATCCTGTCTTCTGCAGCCAAATCTTTACTACCTCTTGTTGAAAACATTCAAGGCCTTTGCAAACCAATGCTGAGATGAGGAAAGATAAGCATGGATTAACATTTTTCTTCTTTTTGGAAGAAAACATTAGTGACAATTAGATGGCAAAAGATCTTAGTTCTCCTTCCCTCCTGAATAAGAAGAAAGAGCAAACATTCTGCTTGATAATCTTTTTTTGGTTTGCTGGCCTTGACCTTTAAATCAATTATCCCCCAAAATATCAGACTCAAGAGTAAATGAGTGGAACTGAATGTGGCTCCATTGAATAAAAGACTCCCTCTACTGCCTGAAATACACATCACCAGGTGAAACAGAGTGCTTGTTTCCAAAAGGGGCACACAACATAAAGCAAATATGTCACTGCTTTGCCGGTCTGGTTAGTTTTTTTCCTCACCTTTAAAGTCTGTTGGTGGTCTTTTTTGTTTGTCTGGTTGGCTGTTTGTTTGGCTGTTTTTTTTTCTTTTTAGTTGGTTTGTTGGTTTGCGATTTTTTTGTGTGGTTTTTTTTTGTTTTGTTTTTTATAATTAATAAATTTAAACTCTGAGGAATGTAGGGAGTGAAGGAAAAGTTGTTAAGCAAGTGATGTAGTGACATGTTTTATCAAACATCTAGAAATATGACTGCCAATAAGCACCCAGTTTTTGCTTGGTGTTCATGAATACTAGACTGGCTGATACTTAGCTCCAGCTGAATTCAGTTGAATCTCACTCAGCAAGGAATAGACTACAGTTTCATAGAGCAAAGGACATTTTACTAGGAAGGCAGAAGCATTACTAGTGATTTCACTGAGGAGTAAAACAGGTGCAACAGCTTAGAAAGTACAACGAAAAAATAGGCTGCTGCAAGGAGGTGTGGAAAATTTTCAGTTCCAGAAAGGGACTGAGAATCGAGCCTTGGAGTGAGACACCCAAACCTCCTTTACTGGTTTTATGTTTAAATTCTGTTTCCATGTGTTAGCTTTTTTTTCTGCACTGGAAGTTATGACAGGTATTCTCGGAACTAGTGTTTCATGGAAGGGGATGATTGATATATTTTGCTGGAATTTAAGTTGTAAGTTTACTCATGGAATAACAAATATGACAAACCAATTCTGCCTTTATACCAAGATGAATAGTAAAATGATATTTGGCTCTAATCTTTTTTTGTCTCTGTGCTTTGCCTTTCAAGAGGTACAAAAATCAGTTCTTGAAATGCATAACAAGTTTTAGACAATTTTACTAAAGATGTAAAGAGTACATAAAAGACGATAAATAATAAATCATTTTTCATTAGCTAAATAAAACCTAGTGGGCCGGTTGCTGCAATTGATATGTCAATTATGTACTTCAGGGAGAACGTAAAGGCAGGTGGAGCTTTAAGCAACTGATAGTACTGGAAACTTAAACCTTCTGAAGCTGTTCAAGTGCCACAGTAGAACCTGAGACCAAAGGGAACAGGAAGGGAAACATACAAATGGAAAAACACAGACAGAATTGTTCAAGAAAATCAGCTGATGCAGCTATTCTGGCAGGACGGTCTCCTTCATAAAGCAGGAGCCAGCTAAATGATCAGAATTTCTCAGTGTTTTTAACATTGTCCCTTTCTTCTGAAGATCAAGTGTTCCCAACAAAAATTTTTTGATGTCTTGTTGCAGGCAAACCCTGCAACAAGAAAGTTGGGAAGTTTCACTGTTTCTAGTTATTACTAATTAATGTAAAATTTAATTATTGAGTTGGGTATTGAAGAAAAAAAGTTTTTATAAACACTTAAGTTGTCACCTTTCCTTATCCTTTACCAGATTCAGCTTCAAACTCCTTTACCCTTAGCCTCAACTTTGCTAGCTTTTGCAGCACGTAACACTCAGTGTGTCCCAGTTTGTTTGGTGAGGGGACAGACTGGGGCAGGCTGAGGTGTGTATAAGAATTTCTTTTTGCCACTCCTTGCTTCTTGTTTTCCTCCACAGCTTCTTGCTTCTTAAACATTTTCATCTGCTCTGGCATGGGTTGCCTCTGTGCAGCAGTCCCTGGGGGGTATCTCTGCTCTGGTATGTATGGCCCGTGGGCTGTAATTTCTCAGACTTCCATCCTCTTGCATGGAGCAGCTCCTTCCAAGAGCATGTCTCCAGGTGCATCCTTCAAAATATCTTCTTCCACCTGTCTCTCTTGTTTCTCTGCCTCTGTTTTCAGCCTCGCAGTTCTCTAAGCCCTTTTCATCATTTATCTTCTTATATTTGTCCTCTCTTTCTACTCTTATGTCTCCTGACCCTTGTGGCCATCACTTTCATTAATATGTTTGAGCAAAGGCACCGTGTGCTCCCCAGCTGGTGTAAGTTTTGGTGAACATTGAGTGGTTTCCACCTGTTTCAGAGCTGTCTAGAGAAGTGAGACCAGTGCTGGTCCTGTCATGGCCTCCTCCCATACAGGGCACCTGGAAGCAGCATCCTGCTGGTTAAACACTGCTAGATACGCCCAGCAGACTCCTTGCCCAGGATTTCCCATACAGACACTTTATTTTCAGAGTGGAAAAGAAGGAATAAGATTTCATGTACTATTAATAAACCATACCACTACCGTATTTTTCTGTGCTTTTATAGAGAAATAACTTCTCAGATCTGGTAGTTTGTAGTGCTATCTGATATATGAAAACGTCTTGAGAAATTGCCTTGCATAGCAATTCAGTTATTTTAAGTATATTAATTATAATTATATTAATTATAGGAAGCAAGCATATTTTGACTATTTCGAACTTGCACAATTTGTACCTTTGCAGTCCATTTTCCTGCAAGCAAAAGAAATACAGACTTATTAGAAAGCTAAGATTCAGATGAAATTCTGGAAGTATTATAAAATAATCCTAATTATGGAAACAGTATTTTGAAATTTGGTGATGGCCAAAATAATTTGAAACAGTTCTTGTCTTCTCACTGACTCACTTCCAGACAAAACAGTTCTGTACTAATCTGAATTTGACTCTTCCCCTTCTGTCCTGCCCTCATCCCCACAATGAACTATGGAAAATGACTGTGGTTATTAGTGGGTTAAAACTTGAATGGACATGCTATCCTCAATTTTCCTCAGACACACTCCTAAGTGGCCTCTTAGGAACCTTATCTGCACACTCACCCTTCTCTGAGAAATCAAAATCCCTTCTCATCCCACCTCCTTCTTTGTTGCTTTTGTTGCTGCTGTTCTTTCTGCACATCTTTCCATCAATGCTCCTGCTCTTTCTGCCTGCTTCCCGTTTCTTTTGTGTTTGTATTCAGGAGAATTAAAATTACTGCATTCACATGTAGCATGTGAACTTGTATATCATGGGTGTGAAAGCTATAAACATTTCAGTCCAACAGAAATTTGATTGCCTTCAGCAGTGTTTTGGCTTTTCTATTTGAATTTTTACCAGTATGATTTGGGTTAAACCCCTCAAAAGTAAGAAGGCACTTGAAACTTGCACCATGTGCAGGTAACTGCCTATTCAGATTCTTTATATCTGCAAAGTTCTGCATTTGTATGGCAAAACAGATCTGAAAGCAGGAAGAGGTCATGGACCAATGCAAAGGGGAGGTGACTCTTGAGTGGAGATACATTACCAATCTTGCACAAATCTATTTAGCATTTCTAGTGGCAAGATGGAGACTAGCTGAATTGCTAAATCAACTATTTGATTACTGCCTTATGGGTATATGGATTTAGCATAAGCATACTTAGCAAATTGCTGATTTAACATTTAGCAGGCCATAAGGGGCCATAAGGTAAATAATGTGACAACGCTGCAGTTAAGACAGCTGCAAAGCAGGCGCAAAGTGAGCAGTTATCCCTGGGTCCGGTGTGGAACTGACTCACTGGGAACGATGAACAGTCAGCCTGGACAGAGTGAGAAAGTACAAAAAGCCACAGATCATGGTGATCTGAAAGGGTTAAAAAGCACCTCAAAGACTGAGAGGTGAGATCAGCAGAAGAGGACCAACACTGAAGACCTCATTGATAACTGAATTTGAGCATCAACTGCTGTTGAGGCATGCATCATTTTCCTGGCTGTCTAACCACACCAAGTGGGATGTCTCTGCAGTCTTGTGCCATGAACGTGAACTTCAAAAGCCAATGGAGGGGTCTCACCTCTTTAGCTTTGCCTCCAATTAAATGACTAAATTTCAGGCAAATTAGTTCCCCAGAAAAAAGTTATGCAGGATGTAATAATGAAAACCATTATTCACTTTAGCCTTGAAATCATCCAACTGAATAATAATCCATAGCATCATACTGGATGATGAATTCATGTCTACAGAGAAAGCTGACTTCCCAATATTCTAATCTTTCAACCTTTTTTTAAAATCTGCAAAATAACAAGGTTTCATGAGAATGCAAATGTGAATGCTATGATCATCTCCATTACATTTATTAAGTAATTTTTTTTTTTTTAATGTCAGGGCAAAACAACATAGCATAATTATTGCTTTGATTTTCCTTTGATTTTTCCTGTATGTCTTTAGTGTTGTTTTTGATTTCATAGACATTTACTATAATTTCTCCTTTATGCTTTTGATAAGTTAGTTTTTTTTCAGAAAAATGTTTGACTGTGACTCAGTGCAAAAATCATAAGCTGGGAAAGATAAAAATAAACCACCTTCCTCCACTTCCAGAAATTTCATGGACTACAGGAATTTTTTTCTGATGATCTTGTAGATTTCTCAGCATACAGCTTTGCAAATTCTGACTTTCTGCAGTGAGAGAAAAGAGCAGAGGATGAAGTTCCTTCCATTAACAAAAAAACAAACAAACAAACAAACCCCAAAACTGTGAAGAAAATAGGATCATAACTTGGCTCATGCTGTGAATCAGAATCCAAATGTAAATATTCTTTAGATTACACATGTGTTTGGCTTAAAGATTTTGAATTCAGTCTATCTCATAGTAACTTATCTTTTCCCTGGAGCTGTATTTATACACTTCCACATCCCTGCCTGTGGGCATTGTTTGGGTTTCACATGTGAAATGTAAACCTGTGGAGTCCATCAGATTATCTCTTTAGCTGTGATTTTTCTGAGTGGCTGCAATTAGATGTGTTTTTCTTTGCAGCTTACACTGATCTGGGAAGAAGCCAACTCAAAATACAATTTTATTCAGAAGCAGTTAATAAAGAACTGTTAGGGGGTCCAATAGGTGCTGTTTCCAGTCAGGTTTGGTATCAAGGACAAGTTCTTGGGGAATAAGGCAAGTAAATTTGTACCTCCAAAGACTTAGTATATCTGACCAAAGAGGTCCTTCTACAGTTATGCAGACTGAAGAGTTTCCCTGGTTTACATGCACTCCTTTGAAATGTCTTTAGTATTCTGGGAAAGACACAGCTTGAGAAGCTTTTTCCTGAAAAGTATATGATAACCTCACAAATTTTTGCTCACATTTATTTTATATTTTAAGATAGAATGGCTAGGGAGAAAATGGCACATCCATAAGTCATCATAGTTTCAGGAGTAAGCCTGTTGTTTGCAGTGTTATTGGATATTAAAGCTATAGATTTTAAGTTTAGGTCACTAAAGCTTAGCTTTTTTTAGTTGCTTTTGCATGTTTTGGAAGAAAATATGAATCTGACAGGGTGTCATGTGGCCACTATATCAATTAGCTTCCCATTGCCCTTATACTCTTATTCAAAGGAATCAGGTTTCTCATTCATAAGAAGAAAAAAACCCCTCAAGTAGCTGTTTTTAATGAAGACATACTTTTTTTTCCTATACAGACACAAATGTCAAAAAAATGTAGCTATGGTTAGTAAATGCTGTTTCCCCAAAAAACAAAGAATGCCTTATTTACTGAAGTAATAAGGTTATTTTCGTCTCTGGAAATATATTTTTCTTCATAAAAATATTTTTGCTATCTTGTACTGTGGTTGTTTTAGGTGAAAAAACAAGACGAACAGTGTTGAAAATTTGCAGTTTCATTTACGGAAGTAAGTCTGGAAAACTTTCATTCTGGACATAGTTTCAAAACCCTAACAGATGCAGTTCTTCTGAGGTCTGTCTTGACCTTTCCCAGGGACACATGATAACCTGATATTACTAAGGGGAATTATTCTGTAGGTATAGCTGGTTCCCAGAAAATCTACATAGTGAAGAACTTGCATGTAAAATCTACAAAATATTTTATGTGAGTACGTCAGCAGATAGCTTTCCAAAGTTGTGTAAATTTTTTTTTTAACTCAAAGCAATCAGTGGCTCCGCTTTGAATTTTCAATAATATTATTAAGAGAGGACAGCTTAAAAAAAGCCAGCCACAAGTAAATAGAATATGAAACCTAAGAACAAAAATGAGTAGTTTCATATTTGGTAATATATGCGATTTAAAATCTGGAGATCTTATCTGCATTCTGGCTGGCTAGTTGGAACCATCTTATCAGATAGCAGAGTGATGGTAGCAAACAGACCAACCTTTGTGGCAGAACATGCTGTGGGTATGAGATAGTCCTCACCTTAGTGCAGCGTTATGAAATCAAAATTATCTCCAGTGGGTCTTTAAGAAGTTCACTGCTGACTGTAATAATCAGTAATATGAGGCCAGGAGAGCAGATTTAATTCTTTGCTATGGCCACTTCTTAATTTAGTCACCATATCTTTTAATCTTTCTGTCTTTATGACCAAACATGCTACTTTTTGTTCCTGATTTGATTTTTTTTTCTGCAGTCATTTCTCTTCAAGTTTAGTAACGGCTATTTTCAGCAGCCCTTAACAAAGCTAGTAAGACTGCACCTACTCCTCATACATTAAAAATATCACTAACATTCCCTATTTAAAACCAAAATGGGAATCTGTAGAAAGTCTACATTTTTTCCAGTAGGGGGAATCCTTGCTCTAGCTTCTGAAGGTTTCAGTTTCTCCCAAAGCACCTTCAAGTTATTTCTTACATTAAGATATGCTGAACTCTGTAGCTTTGCTTCTGAAATCTCTGTTTAGAGTAGTGGTCAGATCACTGATGCTTAGAGTTTAACATTTCAGTGTGTGTGAGAGGAAGACTGACTTCTGTTGATTTGTGCTAGAGCACAGAGTTGTTTTTGTTCTCTTCTGTACATTATTGGCTGTTGCATGAAAAGCATAGTCCTTGCACAGAAAAGTCAAACAGTTCAAAGACTGATCAGGAGACTCTTTGCAGAAGTGTCAGCATAGTGAAGAGTTGAGTGGCAACTACTATAAAAGTTCTTTCTTCTGCCAGCTTTTGTATTTAGCCTGCTCTGGCTCCATCACTTGATCAGTTCAAAATATTCTACAGAAAAGCAACATTCCTATGGGGCTGATTTGCTTAGCCAGTTGGAAAAAAATCGTCATTTTTAAAAAGTACATTTTAAATCACTGTGATGGTGGTGAATCTTAAGAGGGGTGCTAAAACTTAGCTTTCACTAAAGATTTTCACCTTTTAGAAATCTGAAGTCATGGAAAAGAACTGTGGCAAAAACAGCACTTTTGCATAACTTCAAGCTTTTTCCTTTTGTTCCAAATAGTAAAAGATCTTTCACTGTTTCGTGAACTGGGAAACCATTACAGAACTAGGAAACCTTTGCAGTGTACATTGTGTTGGTTTTTTTCTGAATTTTGGAAGATATTTGAGGGGTAAAGATGTCTTTGGGGAGCAAAGTTTGATTTTATCAAGTGGGATTGAGTAACAAAAGAAGGAGATAATTATGCCTTTGAAAGGAAAGTGCTGGTTTTTTGGGAGAGACTTTCATCTTTGTCAAATATGAAGAAATACAATGATACTCCCTTGCTCTTTCTTTTTCTGTTTTTTTTTTTTCCTTTTGTTAGGGACAAGATAAGGAGGAAAAAACAAATGAGAATAAAAATGGAATGTAGTTATTTCTCAGGTGAAAGGAAATTAAGTTATCATTTTTCTACTGGCAGAACAGGTGGTCAGAACAAATTAATGCTGAGCATAGTGGTTTCTATGGCACTGTCAGGGAAACAGCAAAGTAACAATAATACCTCTTTTTAATGGTTGTAGACAGTGTCTCCACGTAGCTGTAGTCCCTGTACTTGAGGCTGAAAGGATCAGAGAAGGCTTAGGTTTGACCTAAGCTATGCAATTTCCACTTTGGGAACATCTACCTACAATATCCCTAACAGGCTCATTCAAGGACAAAATGTTACCATTTTTAGTATTTTGGTTCAGCTGAAGCTAAAATAGCTGTAGGAGGTACTGAGGAAGTCTGTTCTTGGAATCTGAAAGGCTAAAGTGACAGATACCCAGTGGTGCCAATGAAGACTTCAGAACAGTTCTAATAGACAAAAAAGGTATTGCAAAGCTTCAGTGACGTGACATAAAAAAATAATCTTCAGATAAATTCTGAATTTAATAAAGTGCTTTAGGACCAGAGTTGCAAATGTTCAAATGGAGCAGAAGAATTCCACATCAGCAACATCAAGCCTTAAGAATGGGTATCTCTGTCAACCTCTCTAAATACAGCAACAGTAGCACTCAGGGCCCCATAGCCTTCAGGCAGCAGCAGTTCCCAAAACTGAAAATGACATAAAAAATCAAAGTCTTTTGTTCCACCTGCCCCCAGAGTACATGTATTTTCAGACAAAATAGGAAGCAACCCTGCCTATGCTTTTATCCTCAAAGTTATCCTCAAAGAAAAACAGAGAACATCAATACAGTAGCATTGTACCAGACAATGATTTAATTAACTGACTCTGTCTTATGGGGAAAACTGGGATATGTGGCTGAGACAACAAATGGGCCAAAGTTTGAAGTAAATTCTTTAGCGGCTTCTCTTTTTTATAGCTCTTTAGCAACTCTGTGTTCGTGTAGCTCACGTGACATCCATACTGTAAGTGAAAAAGAATACCTATGTTTTGGGTTGTTATTTTATTTTCATGTTCCAATAACTGCACTAGTTTTTGTTTAGATATCATAATAGTGGTGGATTAATACAGCAGAATAAAAACAACATATTGAAAAACTAATGATAGCAGTGGATTTTATGTACTTCATTTACCAGAGGATAAAGTGAAAAGCATAGATATTCCCTTTATGTGAAAGATGCATGGTAAAATTCCCAGCCAGAATATCCTTTTTGTAATTATATGAAAATGTAAATGAAAAAAGTAATTTTTTTACTCAAACCAACCTAACATATAGCTTATGTGATTATAGAAAAAAAGCATATTTGTATATTGTACTCAAAAGAAGTGAAATGAATTGTGCATGGAAATCAACAGGAAATTACTTTCAAAATTCACACTGAATTCTTGGGGGCTACAGAGAGTGTCTGTGTTAGATCAGATTTTATCTTTACAAGAAATTGTAGGAATATATAAATATTTACTAGTTTACAGTTTATTCAAGAGCTTGCACTTGTGTCTTTTGTCTTGGAAGGACTTTTAAAATGTAGTGCAGAGACCACAATTATAACTGAGGAAGAGTGGAAAAGAACTGACTTAATCCAAAAACAAACTTGACAGCTAACTCTGTCGCTAGTTTCCAATGCAGGGTGTTTTACTGTAAGAGATAGAAAGTGTAGATTGAGAAGCCAGAAATGTAATTAATAGAACTAAAATATCTCCCAGATAAATCCACAAAAATGTTTTTCTTAGAATTCTCTTGTTTGCTGAGTTGATAAGGACAGAAGATTTCTGCCTCCTAAGGGAGGACCCAGTTGGGATGTTAGAAAAGCAGCTCCTGGTGACCTTGCTTCCAGCTATCAGATGCTTTTTCATCTTCGTTTTCAGCATGACTTCTGCCATTGTTTGTGTGATTTTTTTTAAATAACAAAATAAAAAAAGGGGCCAGAAGAGGCTGATCTTAGCAGAAGTTGTGACTAGAGGCAGGAAGGAAATGTGAAGACAGAAGGTCTGGCAGCAGGTGGGAGGCATGGGTGGACAGACAGGAGTTTATTGGAAATCTGGAAGTATCTACCAGAGGTGATGGCAGAAAGTAAAGGTGATGGGAAAGTGAAGGCCAAGTACTCTGCACAGAAAAAAGCCACAGATTTTTTTTTTTTTTTTAACATAGGTATCTTTTCTTTCAAAACAGAAGCAGGAAGCTACATGTAAAGAAAACAGTGCTACTGTGAACTCTAAGAGCACCAACAACTGCTTCAGTTAGAGGACCTGTGACACTTATGTCTTCAAGAAAGATATCCAGGCTACTGACAAAACAGCAATACCATTTGAGATAGGGTAATGATGAAATTGTTTGAACACATCTATAATTAAAAGAAAAGCCAAACCAAACTTTAATGACTAAATGGTGACATAATGATGCTTCAAGAGCTATAAGCTAAATCTTGGCTGCATTATAAGCTATGTGACCTCAGAGTCTTTATGCTTATGTAGAGGAGTCTATATTAATTTTTTAAACTGGTGTCAAAAAAGTATAATTTAAGGAGTCATACTTTCTAGAGTACAAAAATGAGAGTTGTGGCAAAATAATTATCTCTTTCTGTACAAATCATTGTAATGTTACTGCTACAATGCTACAATATGTATATTAAATGCATATAGTAGCAAGACACTACTTCTAGTGGAAGAAAAAAAAATGATTTTCACATTTCCATCAAAGCAAATTATATTTTTAGTAATATTTAATTTGACTTTTTATTTTTGTCTTCTGATTTATTTTTTGTTATTTCTCTTCTATTTCCTACAGCATTTTCAGAAGACTGAATGATTGACTACATTAACAGCTTATATCTTCTCTTTTTACTAACAGTTCTCTCCATCACTCATTAGTCTTTTCAAAACAAATAGATCTTTGGTGATTTGGTAGTTGGAAATGTGTCCCTCTGTGCCAGTACTGAATCAGTCTCTCCATGTGATGACATGGAGTCTGAATCTGGTTAATGGGATGGTATACAAGTCAGTACTTAATTAATAAAAAATGATGGTGTATAGAGACAATGTGCTGATGCAGAGGCACTGTGTGTAGCTCAGGTGAGATGTATGAAATTGACATCTTGCATTCTGTTTGACAACTTCTTGAACTTGCAAACTGAAATATAGGCAGTAATCTATTCTCCCACAGATTTCAGGAACACTTGTCATTTTTCTCTGCTGTTAGAGGTCCCAAATGTTCAAAAGCCTGGACCTAAATGTCTTTGAACTATTTAATCTCCTTTTCATTTTCTACTTCTCTGGTTACTTTTAAAATGGAGATGAGGAATGTTTAGCCAATGTTAAGATTAAATATCAGAATTTTCTCACAGTGTGTTTAATGGAGTCTTAAAAAGACATCTATTGAAGTAATTATGGAAGCACTAGAGGAATTTATTTTAATAGTAGCTTTAATGGACTTTAGTTTCAGCTGCATTCCGTAATTTCTTTTCCAGTTTCTGAATATCCTTTTAGAAAGTGGAGTTAACCCTTATGTTTACTGTTGTGCTGTAATGCTTTCTATGTATGTACTTTGACTTTCTACAGTCAGGAAGCAACTCTGGGTATTTCTTTATCCACGTGTTTGATTTGCCACTCTGAATCCTGCCCTGCCTGTTGGTGTCAGTCTTCTGGAGAGAAGAACACTCCCTAGCTCTGCAAAAAGGGCAATGTTGCCCAGAGATTTTAACTATTTGTTTAATAGTTTTAGAACTGTTTAAGCTTGAAAGCAGCAACAACTTTCCCTTATTTTAGATCCAGTGACAAGCTACATATTGGTTTTGGCATTATGAAAACAAGCAGCTGCCAGGCAGGATACTCCATGTTGCCTTGACTGATGGCTAGCAGTTCTACTGAATAACATTTGAAGTACAGGGGCTTGTTCAGGGCTAATCCCAAGGGAGGTTTCTGGAGTTAAAGATAGCTGAACTTTAGTGTAGGCCATCTCCTTAGCAGTCAAACAAAATAACCTCAGTGAAAATACAGTGACTCAAAATCAAAAGCTCATATAAAAAGATAGATTTGAATTGGGAGTATATTCATGAAGAGAATGAACTGACACATCCTTTGATGTTTGACTGTGCTTACTTCTAATGGCCTCAGTGTAAAACCCAGAGAAGACCTCCCCAGAGTTTCTGAAAGATCAATTTACTTCTGATATGGGATGAAACCTAGTCTGCTTCTTGCATTTAAATAGGAGGCCTTTCACTGTGTTGCTGTGGGTACATTGAAAGGATTGGTAACATTGAAAAGGAAAACTCCCAAACATGTAGTACTACAGCAAATAGCTCAATTAGTGTGCCTGTGTGACTCTCCACATGCACACAGTAGATGTTTTCATGTGTAGAGACATAACCAATACAGCCTTTCAGAATTTGATGATGTTACTTTTCGAAGCATGTACGTACTGCTTTTATGAAATACAAGCCCTAATAAATGGAAAGGTTAATGATCAGGAAAACTATGTTCCCTGGCAGATTACTGATTTCCTGCCTTACTTTCTAGATTAGTTTTTCTTCCTCTATTCTGCAGCTTTTGCAGAAGTGTATGGTAGCTTAGAAATGAGCTGCTAATAGTGCAGTATTGTACTATTCATCAGAAGAACAAATTCCTCTGGACTGGTGACATATTTGCTCTTGACTTGTGTAGACTTATATTCATGTTTTTATGCAAAGGGTCATTACACCCACTTATAAATGAGTTGTGTCTGTATCTGGTACTAGATACATATATTTGAATTCAGTGTCTGTGATGAATACATGGCTTGGATAAACATCTACATTCCCTTCATTAGTCTTCCTTTTCAACTGTTATTTATGATATTTAAGTCAGCCTGAATGGGTACTTGTTTATCGGTTTATTAATTACAGATCTGACTAAATGAATTTACACTTAGACAACAAGTATTGCAGTTAAAATCTCTTTCTTAGAATAAATGATCTGGATAATACTTTATATAAGTTCAAGTTGCCAACTAGTATCAACAGTCTTGTAAGTAGTGACAGATGTGAACTATTCATTCTAAATTTTATACTCTCTCCTAGACACGATTTTGCATCTAATGCAAAATTTAGAATGACTCACATTTCTTATTCACCAAATATCCTTAAATATTTAGATGTGCCTCAGATGGTATGAGCAAACTAGTATTGAAGTTTTTTCAACTGAGGAAAGGAAATAAGGAAGTTTATATTTGCTGTTTAGTGTTAAACTCATTAAACAGCTGGAAGGCCTTAATTGTAATTTCAAACATCAGACATGCTTCCAAACCTGATTTCAATAGCTTGTCTTCATTCTACACTGTTATGCGTTAAGGTGGTTTAATCACATATCAGAGTAGTCACTGATACTGAAAAACATTGTGTCACCACAAATGTCTACTTATATAGCTATGCAGATGATAAAGCAGTACCTGCACAATAATGAAGTGATAATTGTGAAGAGGCATTGTTGCTTTTAAGACAATTCATAACTTTTATGTTGCTTTTTGTAATTCGTATTTTTTTGTTACTTGCTGACCTGTAGATGTACAGAAAACTTGTGGCTGTAAAAGATGCAGACCCATGCTTTTAAGACATGTGAACATCGATGGCTACTGCCAGTGTGGGCATCTGTGTTGTGTTCCTGGCAATATCTCATTTTCATTTAGCCCTGGCTTTGTTTTGCCAGACTGAGTTACGATGAAGAAGTGACTCTTGTCTCTTTTATCAGTACAGTTTGTAAGTGCAGTGTTGAATGGCCCTGAAAGTGTCTGCTGCTACAGACCTGATCTAATTCACACGGGTGGTTATAATTTTTGGATTAATAATAAAAGATACATGGGAAGATATTAATTTCTACTTTTCAGCCCTTGATAAACAAATATAAAAATATAAATGCAAAATTTTGAGTGAGCTCATCTTAATAAATCTAATTATGCACCAGATACATCTCATGTACATGTTAATAGATTTTATTGTCTGGCAGTATTTAAGGCTTTATTCAATGAGGCATAAATGTGACTTTGATTCAAAGAGCTGGCCTATCATGTTAATAAGCTAAATTATGGGCTATGTAAATATAGTCTCTATGCAATATTGATAGTGTTAACAGAGATGCTTGGGTTGAAATTTATCTGGTACTTGAACCAGTAGCTGCATTAAGAGAGGAAAAAAAGAATCCCACAAGAGTGCATTCTTGGTACACAATTCCCCAGTTGTTTGGCTACCGGAAAAAAACATCTGTTGCTTGGGGTTCACACTGCTTTCTCATGATGGTTTATTTTGTCCTTTACATAATTTTGCTCCCTGACTGTGGAGTTGTTTTTTTTTGTTTGTTTTTGATTTTTTTGCATATATTTCTTCTGTTTCTCTGTGACTTAAACTTTTGTCTATATTTCTGATTCTGCCTAACCATTATCCCATTGCTGGATTCATGGATACATGCATAGGAAGGGAAAACAGTGAGGTACTTTTTACATGTTCTCTTAAGCCTGAAATATCATAATCTTTCTTTGACAGTTCAGTTTTATGCTGAGTTGATTACTGAGGAGAAATTTATCTTTGAAGATTTTTGACTTTATTTGGAACCCGGGAGAGAAACACTACTTTAACCTTACGTACAAAAATAGGAGCCATCCTGTCTAGCCAATAACTCTTGCCTCAAAGGAGATAGCATTACTTTTTAAGAGCTTGCTCTTGACTCTAGTGAATTCAAGAGATGTCTGTTGTCTTTTACTACTGTCTTTACCTCAGACCTCAGATGGTATACTGTACAACTATTTATTCTAAGCCACTTCAAGGGAAGTTTCTGGCTTTTGCAAATCACAATCTTGATGTTGCCTCTCATCGAGGAGGTTAATTTGAATAGGTCTGTTATATGAGAATTTTAATTTTTATTATCTTGACTCTTCTGGCAAGGTAATCAATGACTATACTCTTTGTATAGACAGTGACAAAATGTAATAGATACTCAGATAAATTAAGATCTTGCACATCATGAAAAATAGCTCAGCCTAATGTCAAAGTTAGAATAGTCACAGGTTTGCCTTCTAACTTGAGAATCTAGCTCCTCAATTTTTACTTAATTTGTTCAGTTTGAAATGTCTAGGTTTAAAAGATCTAAATTCAAAGCTTGCTGAAATAAATGGAAGTTTGTCTCAATTTTTTAAATGTTTCTTTTCAATTTGATTTACACTGAATTAAAGTTTCGCAGGGTTGCTTCCTATGGTTTTGATTTTACTTGAAGCAAATTTCTTTCGTGGTGCATCTTCAATTCCCTGGAAGCTGGGATGCTTTTTAAAAACTATGGAGTTGGACTCCTGTTCAGTTCCAAATCCTGCTGGAGAGAGAAGTAATGGAATTTTGTTCTGTTGTGTACAAATCTTCACCCGAAACATATTTGCTGCTGACAAGGTTAAAAACTGCTGAAACAGAATTGCTGTCTATTTCTCTTTCTCTTTTTTCCCCCTTATCCTGTCTCATAAAGCAATCAAATCCTGTTTTTGGAGTGTACCTTGACATTCCAAATGTGGCACCTTGCTCTTTGCTATATCTTCCACCATTACCTTTGTGACATAATCTTCACATTCAAGCACTTAAATGTAAAGACGGAGAGAAACTGAAAAACTTTGTTCTACTCTGCCTAAAAATTGATAAAAACGCACTGTATGGAATTTTTTCTTCCCTCTACAATTGAGTGGTTTTTGGTGTTTCCTCCAAAGAAAGTGATGAATATGAACTCTAGTTCTGTGTTAAAGTTGATGGTTTTGTGGATGGTTTTGGCTCTGCTAGCCTCAGTTTCTGATTTGTAAAATAGCAACATATTCAATTATTTAGGTCTCATCAGTATTTTAATATTTAAGGTCTGTGAGAAGATCAGGTGCAATAATAATGATCATTTTGAAAAAAAATGAGAAGAAAAATGAATTACTGTGATTCAGAGCAGGGAATGCATGGAACAATATGTTGAACCCACAGGCACAAAGTGCAGTAACTTGCTGCTGATTTCACTTGCATATTCACTGAGGTAGGACAATATGTAATCATGCAAGTGATGCACCTTAGTTCTTGTGGTCTGTCCTATGAGTGTAGGCAGGAAGAAAAAATTCAGGTGTATTGGTGTATTCCAATTTTGCAGCAAAGTGTCTCTTTAGTGTCTTGGCTCTGTATAATCTACTGAGTTACTCCTGAACTACAATTACGCTAGGATAGATCCTCAGAACTATTTTGTCAGTTGCTACAAAAATGCATGCTGGATAGGCGGAGAAATGTACTATATCCACAGAGAAATAGTGAAGTTCAGGTATTTGGAATTCTCTCCAAGTTTGGGAATGGAATGAACTGTGGAGAGCATGGACCCTTCATTTGTTTCCTTCCAGGAGGAGTGGATTTTGTAAATTCTTCTCTTTCAGTCTAAGTCCTTGCTCTCATCTATTAGGTTTCCTGAGTACAAGATTGCTTACCAGCTTTTAGCTGGAGCTGGACCTGCCTTTCCTACATTCTTAATTTCATCTCTTCTGCCAGAAGGCACGCAGCCTTGCTTTACTCTGTTTTTGTTTTTTTTTAAGTTTTTTTGGTTGGTTGGTTGGTTCTGTTTGTTTTTGTTTTTTTCCTCCAGCAACTGTTTCAACCCCAGTTATCCCTGTAGGGAATCTTCAGTCCTTTTCCCAGCTTCCTCTAGATTTGTCTTTATCTCAGTCTCATTGCTCAGTCACACACCCTATTGCTAAAGCTGTGCCATGGATGACCTTTGCTCTTCCAAGCCCCTTGATTTGTAGGTAATACAAGAACCTTCCAAAACTCCCTCTGTTTCTTTGAAGTACTAAAACCTAGGGAAGGTTAACACCAAGTCAAATGCCACAGACCTGTTTACACGTATTAGATCACTATGACTGGAAAGAATCATGAGTGAGGAAGCATTGATGCACTGGAAGGGCTGAATTAATTACTTTACTGTCATGTTGTTATTTTTTTTTAAAGAGCTTAAAGTGCAAAAGCCTATCAGTGATTTACTCCATCACATTTCCTTGTAGGATGTATTTATTACTTTCCTCGCTTTCTTTTAAGATCAAAGCCAGTTCATGCCTTATGTTTTCAGATATATTGGTATGTTCCTCAGCAGTATTTTCCATAGTGTCCAGTGTATCCCTCAAGGTTTGCCTCCCCATCCTTACAGCCCAAGATTATGTGAATTCTTTGAAATGTGTGACACTCTAGGCCACCTTTGAAAAAATTTGATTGCATCTTTTCTTACATTTGCAAGGGTCATATGCTTGTTATCTTCAAATTTTATTTTTTAAAAGATTTATAGTCACAGCATAGTTGAATTTTTCATTTCTTCTATTATGGTTAACAGTGATAAGCATAAAAAATTGCAGTTTCTTCTGATGCAGAGACTGTTGGGTTCTTGACCAACCTTCAATTTTCCATATTTTTACAAATTTAGTAAGTAACTTCCTGGAATTCTGATGACAAATTAAATGGAAGATAAATCTATTTTCTGACTTTCAGACTTTACATAACAGTAAGGAGCTCCCTTAAGAACACTAAAAGGTTTACCGATAAATCAAGATTAATTTCCACTCTATTCTTATTGACTTTATTTTTTTTATTGTTTTTCTTTAGAACCAGTGCAGAATTCAATATCATAGACTGAAAATTTTCACAGGATTGATTCATGAGCTGGAGATGCATCTCTTATACTGAAATGGCTGAGCTTTGATGAAAGAACTAATTTTCTTCAAATCACTATTTTTTCTACATAATCCATGCACACTTTTGCTTATAAGACCACTGCTGTTGGTTGATCTAGTTTTTGAGGAAGAAAAAGAATTTTGCATCATGGTATATAGCACTTATACTATACGTCAATATACCTTCTAAATATTGATCAATAAGTACACTAATAATGCACATCTTTATATTTTAATAGCTGCTAACTTTTTGGACTGCATTTTGGAGAGTGGGTCAACAAACACAAAGAGATTCAGATGTTGTTAATTTACAATTCTTTTCTCCAACAGATTTCTCGTATATGTGGGTATCTTCCAATACACTTTCCAAAACAATCAGATATGTAATTGTAAATGCTCAAATATGGCTTTTTTCTTCCACCTGCCCATCTTTGAGAAGAGCTTACCCACTGTGATTTTATTTTTTCTTTTCCTTTTAATTAAGCAAAGGGTAGATACAATGCTCACATTTTACTGTTAAATGTAACCAGAGAAGGTCTACAATGTAAAGCCCAAATGATTAACAGCTTAAGGAAAGGAATAATGACTGGAAATCTGGGAATGGATAATTCGTCATGAAAAGAAGATATTTTTGCAATTTCTAAAGTAAAGTTTCTGCTCTATTTTAGTATGAAGATTAGCTTTTAAGGTATATCATTGCAGTAAACATAATGTAAAATTTTAACTTACTGCTTACTTGAAATTGACTGATTTTTAAAAATTATCTTTAAAAAACTTAACACCTGCCTAAGAGTTTTTATCTTGGTATCCTAAGAATGGTTGGACTATTTGAGATATTACTTTTTATAACAAAACATCCACCAAATGCTATTGCACTTTCTAATGATCCATGAAGACCATGAAGAGACTGCTATAAATCACATAGGAAGGAAAAATAATGTCGTTCATATGGATGGAGAAAATAAAGGTTTAAATCCAACTATGTGATGCCCTCAGATGACTCTTCTTGTTCTCAAGAAGATATGCTGCATTTTCTGATTCCTCCTGGTAAAACCTGCTGTTTTGAAAACTCCACCTTGACTGAAATCCTAAAAAATAAATAAAAGGAGTTACATTTTGCCAACTTTTGCCCAGAAGGCTTGTTCAAATACTTGGGGTACAAACATGTCCTTAAAGAAGGAAAGGAAAATGCAGAGTTCTTACAGAAACCCCCTGAAGATTTTTTGTTAGCCTTTGCTTTCATGTTGAGCGTTGAACCAAACCCCAGAAATGGGCTAAGTTTAGAGCTGCTGCTGCTGCTGGCTGACTTCAGCCAGGGAGTAATTTGCTCAGAATCTTTTACATTCAGTGTGCTTTCTCTCTGTCTGTATTCAAGCAAGCCTGTTTCCTGGAGATTTACGGCTCCTGTGCTACTGGAGCTTAGTGTGAGCTACCCGGACTAACAGTTATATGTGCTTCTCTTGTGGTTTAGATTCTAACATATGAGTAAAGAGGAAAAATATTACACAGCCAATTTCCTGGAATACTTATATTTATTGTGTATGAGCTACAAATGACTGAATAATTCATTTTGGCTGATAAAAAATAAAAATCTTGTAAAAGGATTTTAATAATATTTAAAGTTATTCTCACTGTGTTTTGGACAGACCAAGACCTCGTATACATATATTTCCATGTGAAGTTTACTTATTTAATTTCACTGGGACACTTATAAGATCACAAGTCAGCCTGATCAAGGTGCAGAAAGAAGTTTACAGTTCTTGATCCTTCTAATGCATGCCAAAACTCTCAACATTTCCTGTAGTTAGTGCAAATGAAAAATAGCTAGGTGTTGGCAAGCAGTGCTTTTAGACACCTCTGGGTTTAAAGCTTTTAAAGACCTTTCCATCTTTAGATTCTGGAACAGGATTTTGGATTCTATGCACAAGTTTTATAACTTATTTATAATTTTATCACTTCTTGGTTTTTTGCATGTCCCAGTAGAAAGTATCACACTAATATTAATCATATATTTTCTTTCCTTCTGTTGTCTCCACCAGAAATTGCTGAAAAACTTGCTCACAGTATTTAAAGACATTTCAGTTATATAAATATTTAAATATAACAAGCCCCTTTAAAAATACTCTGAAATTGTTTAGAAGTTGTGTTATTTTCAGTTCTGTAATTTGATTCATCTGCCTGTATCTGGAGAAGCAACTCAGAAGAATGATCTGGATAATACTACATATAAGAATTGTAAATCAGTCCTTGTACTGGTCCATGCAGCAGAAGGTTGGGGAGGGTGGCACTCTGAGATCAGAGGGGCTGATGTTTGCAAGCAGTTTAATGTGTATCTGTGAGAAAAAATGCCAGCAGCTATTTTCTGGAGTTATTTTTACATGAGTAAAGCATGAACAGCACTTGATGGTTTTTACATCTTCCATCTGAAGAGTTAAGGCTTTGTTCCTAGGACTTGACCTGAGTAAGAACTTAAATATTGGTCTGAGGTTTTGAATGAGCCAGAGTGCATTTTGTGTGGACACAGCATAATTTAAAGCATTTTTTAAAATTGGAAATTTAGTTGCAGTATCGTGGTGAAATAGCCTTGATTACTCAGTGGAGGAAAATGGCTATCACAGATTATGTGGCTTAAGCAGCAGATATTAATTTTGTAACAATCGCAATGCCATTCACTGAGCAGGTGAAATACTGACTTATGATACTACTGATAAAACCTTTCTAACTCCAAGTATCATCAGCATGGACTATTCCCCGAAAGGAAAGGTAGTTAAGAGGAGATGAAAATGCATGCGTTGTGCTCAAGCCATGCTAACAAATAAAAAAATATTAATTAGTGCTCACTTAGATGCTGGTGCACTGAATTGAATAACATGCAGTTAATTTCTCCAGTTGGATAGCTGATTTATGCTGGAAACCAGTGCTGGCCTGCCATATTCCTGAAGCACTGGGAACTGTGCTGCTAGTTGCCTTATGAAGACAATAGTGAATTACTGGGGAAGATAGAACTATGGCTAACTATAACAGTCACTGGCACTTACACTCTTGTAATTTCCATTTTCTCTGCCTCCTGTAAGCAGAGAGATTACAAGAGACTTTGTGAAAAAAGGAACTTACTACACTGGTATTTTACCAAGGTGAGTAAATATTATAAATAAGATTAAATTGTTGAAAGTGAATAAAAACATATCCATGATAATTTGTTGGATAAGCCACAGACTGGAGATAACATGAGAGCAGGTCTTAGTGATATGACAAGATGGAAAGACAGAACCTAGGAGGAAAGGCAAAGCCCAAAACGTGCAGGTGGAAGGCAGGAGGCGCTGGTGTGTGAATCTTGAATGACTGAGCAAAAAGGTGGCCTCTGATATGAAGGAACCACAGGAAGAAACCAAGGTTTTTTTGTTCAAAGCTTGGCTTGAAGGTGGCTGCTTTTTACTTGCTGACCTCACACTGCAAATGAGCAAACCTGTCTAATGACACCACACAATATGGGATTATTCAGCTATATCTTAATTTTCCTATCTCTTGCTTCATCTGCTACTCAAGGTTGCCCATTTATTTTAAAGCCTTAATGTCCTAGATAGGGCTATTACAAACTTTCAAGCTTATCTGAGAGACTAATATGCCCTGCAACACCTTTATTAGACATGATGATGTGTGAGACTGAAAGAACTCAGCAGGAAACAAATTGCATTTCATATGAACATCCAATAGCAGCCAATAAGCTTGGTCCTACCTATTCCATTTTATCAGCCTAAACCTAACTGTATTTTGGTAGATATTAGCATACTAAGTTAGTATGCTATGCTAACTTAGCTTTTCTGTGATTTTTTTTTTTTTTAAGATGGAAAAGTTTATTTGCCTTTAAAATTCAATGTGTGTGTTCATTTTGGGGGTCAATGGATCTGAAAGGATTTGCAGATATATTCCTTCTAAATGTGCACTTTGAAATAGAAACAATGTTTTTTTTGGTTAGATTGAAAAAAATTGCATTCCATTTAATTTTAAAATGGATTTTAGATATGCTGTCATGACCATTACGGTAATATGACCTTTCACCAACTGAAACTGTAAACCAGCAAGATTTTGATTCTGTAAAAATAATTCATATTGTAAAGAAAAAATGAAAGATTTGAGCTCATTAGGAGAAAATTAAGAGGTGATTGGGTGAGCTGTGGCTGCATGAACATAGTTTGAAAACATCTTTTTCTGTGAGAGAAGTTCTGGACGTCAGTGTTGATGTTTTCAGTGCTTTTTATTTCGTGGTAGAGAACTTAAATAAAATTTCATTACAATCCCCCTTCCCCCTGCCCCAGTTAGATTCACAGTAGGTGACCCTGAGTGCATTTTTTCCCTTGAGGCAGACCTGGTAGATTTTTAAGGATATTTGATTAATGTGGAATTCTTTGCCTTTATTAATGCTGAGTGGACTAAATGAGAATTAGAATGATGATACATTAGTGTTCTTCATTTTCCAGCACTGAGCATGTACAAATAACATTCTAATAGCTCATTCCACAGATGTAATTTGATATATTTTAATGAGCCTTTGATCTTTGACATCTGGGGTCTCCATATATTAGAAATAGCTTATAAATACTTATGTGAATGAAAGCCAAAAAATTTCTGCACTGTATTTGCAAAGCCAGAAATGCTGATGTGCTGATCACTTCTGCATCAGCATCTGCAAGTTGCATTTAGCAGAAAACTGATGAGCACACAATTTGTATTGAAGCAAACCGAAGAACTCAGGTTTGGAAAAGAAGTAATAGCTTAGTCACAGTCTATTTTTCTGGGTGGATCTATGTCATTACTGTTCTGAACATGGCACAAATAACAGTTCCATTCATGGAGTTGAAACAATGAGAGACTTGTTAGAACACCTAAGATTTGCATGAGATAATTGTTTTTATTTTAGTATTAATGAGGAATACTTAACATCTTTGAGTCTTAAAAATGAACAAACAAAAACCTGTAGAGGTTTTTTTTTTTGAGATCTGCCTTGTTCTGCCTTGTTCAATATAAAATGCTTTCCCTCTTTATTCTTTGTCTCTAGTTACCAGAAATTTCTGGCCAATCCCCCTTTCCTGTTGAAGGTGTATTTTGCATTGGTTTGTAATGCACATGAAAAATTTTAGATATTTTTGATTATTGAACCTTAGTTTTTTTTTCCCTTGATTGGCTGTCCATAAACCTTGACAGCATGAGATGGAATTTGCAAGAGACTAAGCATGTAATAGTCACTGCAGATACAAGAATTATATGAGTTTCCTGACATACATCTCTCATGACTCTTCCATTACACTCATCCTTAACAGATCAAAAATTCATGAAAATAATTAGAGAGTTTGTGTTTTCAGTAGGTATTTGGGCATTGTACTTGCCTAAAACAGCACACTTTTAATGACCTTGTGTAATTGCAGGCTTTTTCTTTAGCATTATTTAGAGCTGCAAACTATTTCTAGAGAAAAGTATCAGGCATTCCTACATATTGACCCACAGAGGTTTTCTTCCATGGCATCTACTGTAGCAACCATGAACCCTCCTAGATATCTTAAATTAGTGACATATTCATATGCTGATTATATCCTAGTCCTATTTTTTATAGTTTATTTCTATTTTCTTTCCATTTCCTTCAGATTTACAACCACCCTTTTTAATCATTCTCTTACAGTGATTAAATCACATAGTGAATTGTGACTAAGCTAATTTTAATGTGATTATAATGTAATGCAATTATAATGCTTCCTTTGTATTTTCATAGCTTGTTTAAACAATAAAAGCTATAATTGTATGGTGAAATGAAATGGGTCAGGACATTCACTCTGTAAATCTAATTAACTTCTGAAAGTGCCATACTAATAATGTAAACTGAAGATGCTGTATTATGTCATAGCCATGCAAAAGATAGCTCTTGTTAAACTATTCCATGCTTTCTCAAAAGCTATGTAGTCTGTATCCACGTCATGGTTATATTCTGACGATGTTCTTCAGTGGACTGCTGAGTCTCATACTTCAGAGATCTAGTATTCTTCATTGGATGCATATGCTTTGATTTCCTATTTCATTTCATCTTCCTACTCTGGAAGACCTTACAGATAACTATGTCAGCATATTTCTTAGAATGAAGAAAGCCCATTACTGTTCTTTCATATTAAAAGCAAAATACTTTCTTGCACTCTGTAAATTTCTAGGTCCCGATCCTCACTAACAAAAGGTGCAGTTTATAAACATACTTGCCCACCTTTTGTTTAGCAACATGTGAATTTCCATTTGATCCATATGAGTAAAAGCATGATAGTCATGTTCTTGATGACTGTTCTACTCTATACATCTAGGAAGGAACAGACATTGTAGGAAAAGGGTGACAGTACTAGTTTTTCAGGAGTTTGTCTGTAACTTCAGTGGGTCACAAAAACCTTTTGATTCATCTGGTGAATGAAGGTGATTTCCCAAGGCATGGGAGCTATTACTTTTTCCTTTTTTTTTTTTAACCTTTGTTCCTGTATTTATTTTTTTTGACAATCTCATCTTCCAGGTTTTTTGCCAAAGGCTAGAAGTGTCCTGCCCTCTTCAGTGACAATCTCTATCACTCACTTCTAAAGGTTCTTGTGAGAAAGAATACCAAAAGATCTCATGACTTTTAGCAAACAATGAAGTTACATCTCTAGTGAATTAAGTAGATGCAGGTGGGGATGTCTCTGATAGCTGTTCAGTGGTGAAATGAATCTTATGAGACTATCAGGCAATTGAGCCAACGATGTCTGCTGTATTTTTAAAAAAACATGTACAAATACACTGACTTTTAATTTAGTCATAGCAGAATCCTTTTACATTTCTCCATAAAATGAGAGATTTTAAAAATGATGCATCATGCTAAGTGAATGTCATGAATTTAATAACCCTTTGACTACAATAAACATTTAACCTGTTCATATGAGAGCTATGAGTTACTGCCTATGTATCTCAGTTCTTGCTTTAATTCAGATTTCAGTATTTCTCATACAACACTTGAACTAATCCTCTGCATAGTTAGTAATTCTGTATCTCAAAGAAAATATCAAAATAATTATGCTTATTTCTACGGATTGCATTTAAAATCTTGTTTAGATTTCCGCCTCCACCAAGGTTTGTGCTTTACAGTATTCCATACTTTATGCTTCCTTTTCTCCCTGCCCCTTCATATTGTATCTTTGGTTGTAAGCTCCTCTCACACCATTGCTATACCTAGAAAAAATAGCTTCTCCTTCTCTGGAGTAACTACTTTTGAACAGATTTTTAAATACAATCATCTCCACTGGCTATTATTTATAGTTAAAGACAAAAACAAATAAATCAAATAAAATCTGACTTAGTAAAATGAAGATCTTGTTTGTTTGTTTTAAAAAGTATTTTCTTTTCCATTTAATTTTCAAGCCTCCTGACTAAAAATAAAAATGGTCTCATTTTGATCTATGTGTCAAACACGGTATGTTTCTAGGTCTCTGTTTGCCTGAAGGTCCATCTATTTCATTTAAGAGATATATTTCAAAATTTCTGATAATCATCTGAAAGTACTTTCGTAGGAATCAGATTTCTGATACTAGACATCTATATATGGGATGAGACCTGACACTATCTAATGGCTTTTAATGGAACACATGCAAATTCAGGTTAATGTGCCTTTTTCTCTAGGAAGAATGATGAACTGTTGGAGTAATTTGTACAAGATGTGATGGATTTTTTTATCTCTTTGGATGGGTTTATGAAAGATTTCTTGAGCTATTTTAAACTAGTTAGTTGCTTGAAGGATGATGGCCTGGATCAACCTCTTTATATTTATTAATCTGCTGAACAGTTCTGAAAAAGAAGCAGATGACAACACTAGGAAGTCTTATAAAATACTTAATCTTGAAGTGGGATTTTGATCTGTGCTATAACATGGTAGGTGTATGTCAGAGACTTAAATATTATAGTTTATGACTTAAACATTTTCTTAAAGGACTTCTAAAACTGTAATACAAAAGCTGCAGAGAGGACTACTGCACCCTGAATGGTGCCCTGACTGAGGCCTTACACTGCTCACTGATGAAGATAAGATAAAGTAACAACTCAGGGCTGGGGACATTCATTGAGCACAGGCTTAACACCTCCAAGGTGGAGACCACAGCCCCAGGGCTATCAGCTGCCAGGCTGGCACAGACCCCCTGCACCAAGGGGTGGAGGGAGGAGAGGCTCTGGGTATCTGGGAAAAGCCTCTGGTCAGAGGGGCAGTGACTGCCCATCCTCCACTGTGCAGAGGAGCCCAGCTGAGGGATCCTCACCAGGGCGGGGGAAAGCTTATCCACAGCAGAAGGGGGTGACATGGCCCATCACAGGGGCCCTCCAAAGGGGTCCCCAGACCCTGCCCCAGAGCACCAGAGATGATGCAAAAGACCCTCAGTGTTGCAAGGAACAGTGTGTCAAGCTGGCCCCTGCAAGGGAGGCACGTGGATGTTCCCACCTTGCCCACAGTGTATATTAATCCACAGAATTCTGCACTCTTGGGTGTGTGGCAGCGTGGTGTGGCAGCATGTAGCAGTATGGCCACAGTGGCAACAGGGGACCCTCACCACCAGCAGAGCAGATGGAGGGGAGCAACGAGATGTTGTTTGGACCCTCGGATGGGTGATGTGCTTGCATCTAACCCCTGTCACCTCTCCCTGTTCCCCCACCCCCCACGCACACTTCTTTCTCTATTTCTTTCTCTCTTTCTTTTCTCTTTCCTTCTCTTTGCCTCTCTACTATTAAATAAAATACATCCATTTTTTTGGCATCAACATTTAATCTTGTTTGGTTTTAATCTCATTTCTGGGAATATTTTGAACCTTCTAAGTTCTTTCTGGTTTATGCACAGAGACTTAGCTTGCTTTGCTTTTCTGGGTTTAAATCGGATCGTAACACTGTAAAGCATCAATTTTCTCTCCAGTTATCAATCCTCCATTAGGTGTGTCATTAGTTCCCAGCACAGCTGTGTTTGATTTAGCATGCATTTTGCTAGTGACCATCTCCTTTATAAAGTCTTTGTAGAGCATCTGATTTGAGCCACTGCCAGATAACAGTGTCTCCACAAGGACACACAGAAATGTCTCCTCTCTTTAGCCTGGGACAGTTAATTACTCTTCCCTCACACCAGAAGTGCCACTTGGTTTGACTTTGAAGCAAATGATTCAGAGAGCAGTAACTAGAAGTGACATTGACAGCTTTTCTATCCCAGGATAACATTTATTATACAATGTATTATAAAATATATTCAGAGTTCTTGGCATATCATGTACAAACTAAGCTGAAGTCAGAGTCCATGCTAAAAAGCTTTGTTCAGAAGTTGGCTTCATGTCAGCGTAGGAAGTAAAATAAATTATTCTGAATTGTAGCAACAGTTTTAGAAGACTAGAAATTAGAACATTTTTCTTAGTGCAAAAATTCATTTAGTAACTCAATTTTCTTAACATTTTAATTTAAACTTTAAAATAACCCTTTGGGCTGAGACTATGTATGAGAAATTTCAGCCCAACAGGGACTTTTTCAAAGCTAAAGGGTAGTGAAAATAGTGCTAAAGATGGAATAGAACATTAACTATGACTTCATACTATAATTAGCTTTCTTAAATGAGACTGCAGTGTTTCTGTTTTGGAAATGTCTTTACACTTTGAAGTTATCTCCCAATTAAGCTGAATTCTCTGCTGCTTCATGTTTGTCTCTGGCTGAACAGCAAATAGGGGATGAGTATCTTGGGTTTTTTGAGTGAAAGCTGTTGAAATCTCTGCGGTAAATTTTGTTTTTGAAGGAGAACATTTATAATCTTAAAAATATATGTATAGTTATGATTCCAACTGTATTATCTAGTATTTGGTTCTGCTGATTTTACGTTTTTCACTGCATTCTGCTAACCAAGTAATTCAGATGTCTCAGTAAAAGTTTAATGTTGTTCTTTATCATGCTTTTAATTTTTATCAGTCTCATAATAAATATAAGGAAAAACTAAGAAACTTTTGAAATATGAATATAAAAGTATGTATTGCAACTTATTTTAATGCAAATATTCATCATAGTTATTATCCAATTTCCTAAAAGAAATATGAAATAATTAATGTAATAACACTTTAATTTTAATATATTGTTGTACTCAAGGGGAGTAAAATTAAGCAGAATTGTCATGAATACTTGAGTATTTTCTAATAGGGCAAATAAATAATATAGCCATACAGGATAATGATGAGAACAGAATAAACACTGAAGTTTTAATATAAGAATAATGCATGTTGATTTTATTAGACGTTTTGCTAAAGTATTTAATCAGATTCACATTTAAAAAAATAATTAGTAACATCTGTTATTATCATGCCAAAACCGTAAAGCAGGATCAATTTCATCTTAAACATTTATATGAAGTTTCTGTTAGAATCAAGATCTCCATCAATATATGGAATGAAACTTTAACTCACTATTCACATTTCAAAGAGAAAGAGGACAACAAAAAATGAGTAATCTTGTTGGAAAATGTCTTCTTCAGGCCTTCTATTGTTACATGCTATACCCCCTGCAAGACAAATGGTTGAATCTTTATTTATGTGCCCACAATTTGTATAATCTATATACCTGACAGCACTCTGAACAAGCATATACAAATTCTATAAACGATTTTGCTTCTGGTCACAAAGAAATTTATATCAGAGGATAGGACAACTCTTTGAGCACAGAAGTCTCATCTAAGGTAACTTATGTATTTTATAACAATGAATCATAAGAAGTTTTTCTACAAGTTTCCAATCACTGTCTTAATAGTGTTTATGCAACATCAGAAAAAGGTGTTTGTTTTCTCTGTCAAAGACTTCATACATAGCTTTAAAAAAACTTGCAGCTATATACAGGAGTAATAACTTTCAATTTTTTTTGTTTGAGAGTTTCCCTGAGCCCTGGTATTGGGAAAAGTACTTGGAGGATGTTTGCACGGATCTCTTAAGCTTTCTGTAGGCTACAGTTATCTCTGTAGGTGGAAAAGCAGGCTGTGTTTGTTCACGCTCAGTACACTCTCACACTAGGTATGTTTTACTAATTTAACATTCTAAGTATTTAATTGTCTTTATAATGGTTCAATCAACCATATGCCTCAGAGGTTATACTGAGAACTTGTTTGATTCCCAGCCAATGTTTACTTTCAGATTATAATGAGCAGTTAGTAAGTACTCACCATCTGTTCCTGAGAAAAGAGAAATCTTCTTTGTCTTAGTGGACAAGTGGGAAAATGATTCAGAAAGCTGATTATTAGTTCATGTAAGTAGACAATGGGCCAAACTTTGTTAAGAAAAAACTGAGAGAAAGCAAAATTCTTACTGCTAGTACAGACCAGCCCTATGCATCAATACACAGAGCACTAACTAACTAGAAAATGGGTGCTGGAGCTTCACCAGGTAGCAAGTCTGAAAAACTTCTGGGTAACAAATTCAGATTAGATATATGGATTTTTTTTAATGCTATAATGATGATCAAACACTGAAATATGTATCCCAGAGAGGCTTGACTATCCAACCCTAATAGTCAAAACTTGATTTGACATGGTTCTGAACAACCTGATTTAACTTGGCTCTGCTCTGAACAGAAGTATTATCAACTGATGACCAAAGGTCCTGTTCAACTTAAATTGTTCTTTGATTCTATGGTTTAGATACATGATATCATTGCTCCCAATTAGACCAATGTATAAATCCAAACCACTGAAATGGCTGTTTTATTCTGAGGTGAAGTGGGCCCAATACATTATGCAGTCATTTCTGCTCTGGTCTTCACTATTCCTTGAATCTGAAATGTATTGAAAAGAAGTAATATGAGATTATGTGGTAAAAACTACATGCTTGTTTCATTTTAGCAGTAAGAGAATATTTGTCTTACCTGATGCTAAGTTTGAAAGCTGAGAGTTTAAATTAGAAGTCCAGTCTTCAGAAGGCTCTTGCATTGTCAACAAAATAAAAACTCTGAATAATCTGTCAAATTTCATTTTTGCTATATATATTGAGCATTGTGGGAAATAGTCACACAAGGACTGTATCTTGTATGGAAATAGAGGAGTCTTTATTTGTAGAATGCTTGTAGGAGCAGGCAAACTATTGGTCTTTATAAAATGAATGTTTATTAAAAAAATGTAGCATTATGAATTTCAGTTTCAGATTTGTATTGATGGCAAGCCTGTGAAGGACAAAAGCGAGTCTAATAAACTGTCTTTTATGCACCTGATAACTGACATATTTAAGGTGACTCAGCTAAGGCAAGACAGATCCCTATATTTTAATACGAGATCACTTTATAACCAATTTGCCCTGCAGGTAGCAACTTCTTCCAAGAAGTAGCAAAAACATTATCTTTCACTTCTCATGGCATGAGGATGCCATAAACAAACTGTGAATCCTACAGTGCTAGGACCATTTAGACCAAGATATTAAATCAGTAAGAAATACCTAGGCACCAGTATATTGTTTAGGGTGTTATTTTCTGCTGTTTGCCGATTATCACCTTGTCTTTAATAGTTTGACTTCATGATATTCATCACTCTGGCATTTATGGTCATTTTCTTCAGTGATCCCTTGGATCTTTCTAAGAGGCTACTCTTCGTGTCAGTATCTTTTCTACTGAATTTAAAAAAGCATGGTCTATATTCATGAATTACAGTTTATAGTGGGCTATTTTAATTTTTTTGATTTATAACACAGGAAAAATAATATGAACTGTATGTTAGTCTATTGTAAATCTTGAAATATTTTTTTAGTTTGTAATACTGTGAGCTTAAAATGCAGCAATGGTTAAATAGTTTAAGTGACAGCACAATACAACACAACACATCTAATATTTCCGCTTTAAAGAAATTATGTTCCAGATTTATGCTTCTCCAAAGAAAATGGTCCAGCTTAAACCAATCAAGGTTTGTCTTTTTTTATACTGCTAAAACCCAATTTTGTTCATCCATAAAAAAAAAAAAATCCAATTTAAGATATTGGTTGGCTTGCAAACTTCCAGCTAGAGAATGTGAATTGGTTAAGAAAATAGACTTTCTAATTTTCATACTGATTCTTAGCCATTGAAAATCTAATTTGAAAACTCAGTGTTGTCTTCGTACCTCATACAGCACTTGTAGTGGGAGATAGAAAATGAGAATTAACTTTGAGGGAATGTGTTGCTATACAAGATATTTTCCTAATAAGATGATTTATGCTCCCATTTTGTAAAATGAGAAAAAACAAATGAAAAAATACTTCTTCTTACCAGAATTACTGTAAAAATATTGCAATTTTCAAAATGTAGCTCAATAATTACTGTTTCAGGTGTATTCTCTCTCTGTACCTCATGCACAGCATTCTGAATTTCAGCTGATTTTTTTTGTCAAGAAATTTACTTGCTTCGAGCACAGAAAATTGTTCTTCAATAGGATATTTATTTTACCACAAACTATTTACCTTACACCGTTGGTTTGGTCTGTGTGTCTGTGGAGATAATGTATATGAAACGTACAGTGATACATTGCTCCTAACTGAAAGGGTAAAAAAAATGCCTTAAGAAAATATGCAGCAAGAAATAGCACATGTTTTCTGAAGGAAAGATTCTGTCACTGGGAAAGAGGCAGCTCTGGCGAGCATGGTGAAGAGCAGCATCCTCCTCGCCCTCTTGGAGATGCTCACATAGTGAGTGTGAGGCAATGCTGGGTGTCCAATGGAGGGACAGCTGGAAAGGTGGCAGGTTACTGCTGCTAGATGCATGGGAGGCATCTCCCTGGCTTTGCAGGAGTTAAGCAGTAGATAGCGGGAAGGCTTTGGTGCGACTTGCCACAGGAAAGGGAGGCCAGAAGTCCTCACAATTCCCTGTGATAAATCTAAGCATGTAACTATCTTTACTCCTCTGCACTTCTCCCACAAAAATCACATTTCTTTGCATTCCTATTACCCTATGAGACTACCTTTCTGATTTTAATGTAGCAAGAAGGACCAAACTAGCTTCAAACTAACTGCTTGGGATAGCTAAGTATCAATATGCCTGCAGTCACTATTCTCTGCTGATATTTTTTTCATCCCCTTCTCTGTAGTGATCTAAATGGTAGAAAGGGAGAATATTTTTGATGGATAAAAGGAATTTTTTTGATGCACACATGTACACACATAGATAGCAAAGCAGAACTAGGGAAAATTAATCCTCTATGAGATTTGCCATTAGCTGGCATAGCAGCAGTTGCTGTTTATCTTCATGAAGTCCGACTTGAGACAAACTACTTTCACAGATTTTGCACCAGAGGAAGTCATGACTCTCCAGATACTCATTGTGATATTTGCATAAAGATGAACCATATTAAGATTAATCTATTTGATGCAAAGAGAAATTCATTACCTTGTGTTTAACATTATGCTTTTTTAAAAGTGGCATATAATTATTCACATTGTGTAGCAGAAATACCTTTGAGGAAATGTGTGTCGGCTGTTGAAGAAACATATATGCCTATTCTTCCTAAAGAACATGTTAATTGTTCTTTGGCTTTTCTTTTTTTTTTTTTTTTTTAAATTTTGTAATAGTTGTCATTTAAAAATGCCTCTGCTTATGAAAAATGCATAACATTAGGGAGCAAGTGGCATCTCAGTGAGCCTGCACTCAGAACACCCATTTTTTTTTACTTCAGATGTACTAGAAGAGACCCCAACACATGCCAACACATTAAAATCCAGAGCAGGCTGTGGGAGATTAGATGAAAATATAAAATTTAGATAGAATATATAGAAATATATATATAGAATAGATAAAAAATTTAGAAAGATATTAACACTGTTGTAGGGCTAGTCTGTGCAGTCTGTTTTCTTTAGTGTCTCTGCAGTACACAAAGGCATAATTGAAGAAGGCACAGGGAATAATATCTAAATGTTGTGTCATAATGTCAATATATATTTCCTGGACTTTTTAACTTTGTTTTTCTCAGTTCAGTTTGTTGCTCTGTTTGGTTCCTTGTCTGGTTTTCCAATACTATGGGAAAGTGTACAGTAAAACATATTTCTCTTCTTATTTTTTGACTTCTCTTTGTTAATACGTTCATAGAATTGAGCAGTTTACCCTAAAAGTAATGCTTTTTGTGCTCAAATAAAAATGCTGCCCTGTATTTGCATATCTTTTAGCTCCAGTACATTTTCTATTTTCTCTCTGCTGTTTGAATGAACCTACAATATCCTTGTTTCTTTTAACATCTGTGCTTACATTACTATAATAATCTTAAAATCTTCATCAAGGGACAGCTCCAATTTCCAAGGTGATACCTTACGATTTACTAAAGATTTTCAGTTTCCTTAAGTATCTTTTAGTAGTCGGTACTCCTTGCCAAAAGACCATTAAATAGTGGATACCCTGAACTTCATGAAGTGTGCTTGAAGGACTTTTCTCATGGGAAATGTTTAAGTAAGTAATTGCCAGCTGTGATCTGTAATCCATCATGATTTTTTTTGAATCTGCTTTAGTGTCATATGAATTTTATGAAGGATAAAAAAAAGTTTGGCAGGCATATATCTAGAAAATATTAGTTAATGGATACTGGAGCTAATAATATAGAACTGGTATGTTTTCCAGTTCTTTGAAAAGACATATTTACCTTAATTTTGAATATGATCTACACTTTTATTAATATTTATGTATTTGACAGTATCTATTTTTATTATTTTTTGCTTTTTTTTTTTCTTAAAAGAAGCAGTATTTTTTAAGAGATGTATCACTTTTTGGCTTTTTGTGTGAAAACCACAAGTTCTCTTTTCTGGAAAGACAGTATTCTATGAATAAACCTAGATAAAGATGGAAGTATTTAAAAACAGATAATCTTTTCTTCTCCTTTCCTGTAGCTCAGCTTTCTCAATACTTTCCCAATAAGCAGACAGAATTTTTGGTCTACATTTGTTTCATTTGTTTGATAGATATCTAGAAAATTTGACCTGTGCAGACATCTTCAGATTGGGAATATTTTGTAGTTCACTTCTTCCCTTACACTAAACAGTTTCTTTGTCTACTCTTAGGAACATGTAGATGCCAAGGGGATTAAAGTAGTCTGGGGAGAGGAGAGTAGCTGGTATGGTATTTAGCTCCTTGCTGGGTAATATCAGGACAATAAGATATAAGTTTAATATAGTAAAAAGTAAATTAATACATGAATTAGGCTGGTGTTAGGCTGCTATCTCCAGTGACAGGAATAGCAACTTTTTCAATTTAGGTGTGCTGTTTTGATGAGTTCCAGTCCTCTCTGTGCTTCTGCCTGCTTTTTTTTTTTTTTTTTTTTTCTCCTAGATACAGTCTCAGGTGTTTCCAATTCATTCCACTTCATGAATTTTGTTTCTCAACCCCTGTAAGGTTATGACTCATCCCCTTTTCCCTTTGTTAGTGCTTTGCAGTTTTCTCTCAATAATCCCTGACAATTTTAGCTAATACTATTGTATGTGACATACATTTTTCCTTGGAAGACATAAACAGAACTGCTGATTTTAAAATGATCGGGGAAAAAAAAAGGCAAAAATTGCATACAATTTAAATTTATCTTTGATATTTTAAAACTTCTGTATATTTTTTTCACATTTTTCATATTCCCCACCAACACGAATGTGACTTATAGAACATTTGGGTTGCATACAATGTTAAGTGAACAAGACTTTAGTCCTTACTAACCAGAAAGACTTAATTGTATTCGCCTTAAAATAAACATGCTTTGAACCAGTAGGAACATACTGTTAGCCATTAGGATTTCTAAAATCCATGTCTCTATACTGAATTTAATTTTTACAGAGAAATTGTTCATGTTAAACAATGTGGGGCTGAATTGGAAACCATTCATACCATTGTGAAGCAGCAGATCTGTCTGTTTGCTCTTCCCATGCTTGTCCTGACCTCAGCAACCTGTGCTGTTTTGTGAAGAAGTAAACAAGGGAAAATTGCCTTTGACAGTTTACAGTGTCTTCTGAATTTTCCAGAGGAGATTTCAGCCTCCTTTATTTACAGATGCTTTTTCCCTTGCACAGCTTATGCGTATGAAGACTATTCAGCCAAAAGAGATCTGCTTATACAGAAATTAAGTTTTAATAAGATGCTGTGCAGGAGAGCCCACTACACAGATCCCATTACAAGATAGGTGCAATAGCTATTTTTACAAGTGCAAATTCTGTCAGCTAGGAAATGTACATATAAACCAACTTAAGGTGATTTCACCATACGTACAAAACTAGTTAGCTCCTTATTGTCAAATTTCACAACTGACTGCATATGTTCCTTACCTCTTTTTTACATCAATTAAAGAACATAAACTTTTGACTCTGACCATAGAAAAATAAAAAATAAATTCTGAAGGATGAACTTAATCAAAGCACACTTTTATTCATTTGGTTCATCCGTGAGCTGCCTGGCTTAGTCACATCTCCCTCTGCAATGCAGTGTCTTGTTTCCTTTTCAGCTTTTTCATCTCATGAAAGTTATCATGGTCCGCACCCGTCTCGGTTTTAGCTTGCTCTGCATCTCTACTCATTTCCTCCTAGAAGATTAAGCAGCTTGTGGCGAGGAGATGGTTTTTACATTGTTCTGGGAGTCCTAAGTGTTTTGGCTACTTTGATTCACTTCTCATTTCTTGTAGCAGAAGAGGCCCCCTTAGTGCAACAATTTAAACCTCACTTTTCTTTTTTTCTTGTCAGGTCATGAGCTGAAGACTTAAATCCATTGAAAGATCTGTGTGAGCTGAGAGCTTAAATAGTTTGCCTTTATTTAGTACTATGCTAGACCACTTACGAATGGCCACATGGTATGGCATGAAGGTGAGACTGTAGAAGGGCCACCACCAAACTCCTCTGGAGAAGCTTAGTGTCTTTTGGGGAAACAGTATGAGAGAAAACATGACTACAGGCTGGTGACTATGGGAAATGTGACTTAGACACTGTTCTCAAAACTATTTCCGTGTTTTCTTCCAGTAGCTACCAATAAGTGCTAATCCTCACAGAAGTCAACTGTACACCCATGTGAAAAGCTGGGTCCTCAGCTTTTTCACAAATTGTCCAGTGTTCTCTTACAGGGTTTGATAACTGATGATATATAGGACAGTATATTCCAAAAAGTTTTAACCTTGCTTGTGATAATTTCTTTGATGCTAGTTCTGCAAAGAAAAATCCCGAACTGAAGGCTATTTCTGTGTACCCACCTGAGAGAGTTTTCTTAGAAGATTCTGTCTCTTAAAGTCTCAGCTGGCTCTGCTGTCTATTAATCTCTTTGCCTTGGGGAAATAAAGGCAGTAGCACTTTTTTTTTTTCCCCTTCATTGCAGTTTAAGCACACTGAATATATTTCTGGTGCTGGTAAAAACTTCCAAGTACAACCTGGATATCTAATGTGTTTTGCATAATACAGTACAATGAGTATGTAAAGTGTGTGGCTATTTTTTGGTTGTTTTTTCCCTTGAGAGAAAGGGAATTTGTTTCTATATGAGACATAAGGAAGTGGGACAAAGGCTAAAAGGGAAACAATAGTACTCATATTTAAAAAAGGAAGAAAAGAAAAGAAAACCCTGGGAACTTTTCAGCGTCACCTCTGTGCTTGGAAAGATCATGGAACAGATTCTGTTCTGTCCTGTGAGAGCAAGGAAACATGACAGATATGCTGAGGACAGAATAAAGACATTTCCTCATATAGGTTGAGGAAATTGGGTAGTATTACTGCAGGCCTAGGCCCTATGTCCCGCAGCCATAGGGAGGAGGAGGAGAGAAGATCCAGCAGACAGGAATTGTGCAGCAAGATTGATTTATTTAATTATTTTAAAAACTCTTTTATAGACTTTTTTCTTCATAGCCTAATTGGACAAAGGATCAGCCACCCCTTGGGGTGATTGGCTAAAATCCTAAAACATCCATTGTCAAAATATTTTTCTACTATACCATAAACAAGACTTTTAAAGGCTGCAGGTGTTTGGTTGTTTACAGAACTCTGCTACCTCTTCTGTGAGAGAGAAAAGTCTCTCACGGACTTAGCAAATAGCAAGAAAATCCTTGCTAGCAACATTTTTGTATCCACAGGGTAGTATTGAAATTGAGAACTGACATTAAAGACTGAATAGAAGTTGGCTAAAAGGTGTGAGGATTTTTTTGTTTCTGTACAAGCTACATTTATTTGCTTTTAAATAACTTAATTCTTAGTACCGTAATATTGTTAAATACTCTGTTTTCATGATGCATATCCTAATCTTTCTCCCTAAAGTATAATAAATAAATAAACACCAGTACCAAAACATGCCAGTAAGCATGAATTCTTACACACAAATGAATGGGGGCAAAAATAAATAGTGAAGTAAATGGCCCTCTTGTTTCCTAGATGACTCTCATTTAGGTTGTGCTTTTGTGGGAGGAGTATTCTGGCATAAATTTGTAAGTGTAACTATTGAACTATGAGCAGAAACAATAGGTAAAGGGATTCCTTGCAGAAATTATTGGCTCTTAAGAAAAAACTCTCAGTTAATCTTAGCCACTGCGCTGGAACTTCACAAATAAAATATTTTGGTTCACATGAAAACTTCCTATGGAGTTAGCTAATTCCATCCCCTTCCTTTATTTTAAATAGGCAACTAAATATCTAAATAATGGTACTAACTTTCTTGCCTGCAAACTTTTTTTCTAAAAATGGGGAAGGTGAGAAGCACAGAAGTGAGACAATAATATTTTTTGCTAGAAATGAACTACTGTTTAATAATTTGAGCTTTGACTTAAATACCAAGCTAACAGTTTCTCATTAATTTGGGCCTTTTGAATTATTATTGTGAAGTCCAATCTGGTGATGTCACCCGTTTTATTTTAATAAAAGGAGAATGAAAACAACTGGATAAACATAACAAGAACAGTTTCAAGACAAAACAAGCCACCCTCCTGAGTCTTTAAATGTCCAAACAGATTCTGTGGAACATTTTAGGGCTGACAGAAGGGAGACAGAACTCTTTGGGCATGCTTTGTGGGGAAACTGAGGCAGAAGAGGGTTTAATTTCTTCCCTCCCTCTTTTCATCCCCCCCTTGGCATCGGAGAGGAATTGTAGGGAAATGGAATTGTATAGGGAAGCCATGGGGTGAAAAACGGATTAGGAATAAACTGGGGATGGGGTAAACTTAGGAAGGGTTCATATTGGGTATAGGGTAAAAGGGGAAAGTAGGCTGTGGGTAGGGAAATTGCTGGGATGGATATTGTTTATAATTTTGTGCATAACGGCTGCCTTTGACTGGAATACCCCAGGCCCAGTAACATTGCTGCTTGTAAACCCTTCTTTCCTTGCACTATATCAAATTGTACAACTTCCCCATCTCCTACACTTTGCAGGTAATTTTTAGGGTTATTCCTTTTAATGGCAGTTCTATGGATGAATAGATCTTCCCCTGTATCATCTCGTGTTATAAATCCATAGTTGTTTTTCATTGTACCATTTTTCACATATCACGTGCTTGCGTGTTCGTCGTGGCTGCTGGCCCCTCGCCTCGACTCCGACGTCTCGGCCGGGCCCCCGCGTTGCGGCTGCTCCGCGCCTCCGAGCGGCGCTGCTCCGGCGCGTGTCTGGGCTCTGCCGGCCCCGCGTTGCCATCGCCGCTGGCTGCCCTGTGAGCGGTTCCGCTCCGCAAACTCCACGCTGCTTTGAGAGCGGCCCCGTTTCGGCTCGGCCGCTGCGCGGCTTCTCGTGTCGCTGTGGAAACCGCCGCTTCTCCCTCCGCAGGGCTCTCCGAGCCGTGTGCTCAGAGCGGCTGCCACGCCGATGCCCGGTTCCTGGCTGCTCGTGGCCCACGGCACCCGCGGCCCTGCGGCATCGCTCCCTCACTCGCGGTCGCGTGGCCGGGGACCCCGAGACAGGGATGGGGTCCGCGATAAGGCGCGCGCTCCCGAGGGGGCCGGGCGCATCCAGCGCAGGCACCTCCGCCGGCACGGCTGCAGTCATGTGCTCCCGGGATGGCGGCCGCGGGCTCGGCCACGGGATAAGTATGATCCTCTGCTTTAGGGGTAATGGGACCATACAAATGCTCCTCAAGAGCTTCCCTGATTATAAGGTATGCACGGAAAGCTTCTCTTTGATCCTTACTTTATCCCAGATCTCGTCCCAGAAACACCCCTCACAAGATCCAGGAGGTTCGATATCAAAAAGTAAGTCTCGAGAAATAGGAGAACCTTTTGAAAAGCCAGATAAAAAATGTTCTAGATCTCCCGGTTGCATTACTTTTTTGTTTTGTTGTTCAAGGATTCCTTTACTTCTAGATACATTTTTTTCTGTGGCTCAGAGAGCCCCATTTCCCACGATTCTTCCATAGTCCAGAGAGAATATCCAAACCAAGATGAGAAGAGAGAGGTCTAGAGTGGTTATTTTACTCACGAATCTTCCTCAGGGATCGGTGTCTTGCCCGCATTCCTCCACCAGTTTGTTACAGTGGGGATTACTGCAACACGCATATATCAAACCAGGAGTCCGTGGAAACGAAGTATATATGGACAGATTCGTGGTAGATGTTTCAGAGATGTTTATTTCTCCAGCCGCATGGCCAGGGCTCTCCTCAGGAACCCCAGTCACGGGACCCCAGGGTCCTTGGCCACCCCGGGGAACACAAAACAACCAATGGGGAATGAGGCTGACCAGGGGCAGGGAAACCCCGTGTCTCCCCCCCAGGGCCCATCTCCCAGGGCTCCATGGCAGGGGAGGAGACCCCAACAGTGATGAACTGGATTATCTGGGTTGACCTAACCTAGAGACAAGTGAAAATCCTGCAACACTGCCTACATTTGCATCAGTCAGGAACACTAATGTTTCTTGGTGGCAGTGGTGGAAACGTGTCACAAGTCCTAATTAAAGGATAGGTTAAAGGAATAGGTGTTCTTTCCTACGTGTTGCACAGGCTAATTCTCTAGCAACTAATTTCACTGATGTAACAGTCAGTAACTTCATCCTGCACTTCCATTTTCACTGAATAAGTGAATTGCCTGTATTGGTGCTTCACTTTGTAGCTTTAAAATAGAAAATTAAAATTAGATGTAATCCATGAGCAATTTTTTTAAACTAGTTTTAAATTGTAGCTCCTCTGGATATTCAAGCCAAGTTTCTCTTAAGGATCATTCCTAATCCACTTAAGAAAGGATTAAGGCTAAATTTGGACAGTCTGTGTTGCTACAAAGAAAACTTGAATTTTTAGCGAAAGCAGCTTTGACCATATGTCAAGAAAAATTGTCAACAGTCAAGAGAAATTATTTTATTGCACAACCCTAAGTTGTCCTTTTGATTTAACTTTGTAGTATGTGTTATGCTTTTTTACAAAGTCACGAGCAGTTGCATAATGGATAAAATTTTTGTAGGACCACTGTTATGACTGATGTAAAACTACATGAGCTGCAGAGATAACTTTGAGAAGCCAATAGGCAAGCCTTTGGGATCCCGGTATGATTTGTCTATGCATGTGTGCATGTGAATAAGCATGTGTGAGTGCACTCTTTTAAATGTAAGCTAGAATTGGGAGAAAATCTAGAAATTTGTTTTAACTTTATTCTTTGTTTCTCTGATGACAGTCTGTGACATTTGCATATATGCATTACTTGCTGGATAACCTAAAATAAAAGTCCTATGCAACTCTTAAACCTGGACATCAAGGAAAGATTGTAAACATGCTCAAAATGTTAGTGAAACCACGTCTGCTCAAAACAATTGAACTCTGTTGCTGCTCTGTGGATGCTGCTTAGCACTGTTAGAGGAAACATTCTTGTTTACTTTTTTGAAGTAAGTCAGTTAAAGATATACAGTTTTATTAAGACTTTGATAAATGTAGAGCTGTCTTTAAGGCATGTGAAAACTGCTTGCGATGCAGCTGGATAAGTTTATGAGGATCCTGGAAAATTTTGTACAACAATTTTTTTTTTATTATTATGATTATTTATATTATTCTCTTGGCCCTAAGTAATGTATTATGCATAGAAAATGTACTGGTGCTGCAACAACAAATAGATCAACTGAGAGAACACCCTTTGCCTGAGGTATCTTTAAAACTGTGAATGGGAAGTTGGATGATGAATTGGATAGTCTGCTTCAAAGGACAGATATACAGTGTCTGAATATGAAAAAGCATAAGTGCATGAAAGCATGCCCCAACCATATGTAGTGCAGGCTGCTCTCAGTGATAAAACAGTTTACTATCATCTTTGCCACCAATGAAGTATGTAAATTAAGGGTCTGATGTTCTGCCTTATTTATTGGAGTCTGTATATGTCCATATACAGTATAACATTTTGCAGTGTGTACTGCTGAAGAGTAAAAACCCCCAAAATTCATCTTTTTCTGTATTAAAAAGTAAACCCTGCTTCCATCAGTTTATTTTCCCCCCTTATTTTAATGCTTGCCTCTTTTATTTATTTCTGAAATGCACAAAACATATGTATTCTAACCTTAATTAACTTGCAGTTGGAGGACTGAAGAGTTTCATTAACATAACTATTTAACAGAGACAGAATTCAATATTCCTCAGAAAACAATAGAATTATTTTGGGTAAGGTTCAAATGAAAACAAAAACTTAAGTTTCTGTCTCCTGTTTTATGAATGAAGTTTAAGCTGAATTTTCTACATCTGCTTTCTGACCTGGATTGAGGTAAAAACAACTAAAAGCATGGCTATGAGAGCCAATAAGTGGTCCTCTAACATACCAGTTTATATCATCCCACAACAAGATTCATGACATGAGAAGGACAAAGCCTGATTTTAAGAACATAGGAGGCCTTGCTTGACATTGCATAAACCATGCTTCTTCCACCATTGTTCAACTTTCCTCACAGTACCCCATTTTAGCTTTCTACTCTCCTGTTTGTTTGAGGTGTTTTAATAATCTTTATGAAATTTTTCTTTTTTTTGTCTCCATTTTAATTTTATTTCTTCCTTTGTCTCTGGGGATTAAAATGTGTGGGTATTGAAACATGCTCTGTGTTCTTCATTTTGTGTGCTTCTCTGCTGTGTCCTGCCCCTTTGCCACACTCTGCTCTTGATGCTCCATCGTTTCATCAGTTTAGACTGAATTCTCTAAGAGCAGTAAGATGGAATTAGAAGTCTTGTTTTTGGCTGCTGTGTGGAAATTCCCTTGAAATCAGCCTAAACTAACAACAGATGATGACTGGCAAATCAGGTGTGGAGAAACCATCTTTTAACTTAGGCTGAAAAACCAAAGGGAAAGGGGAGGACGTTTTTTCTCCTCTTGGAAATATTTAGTACAGTACTTTTTCAGGCCTAATTCCCTAGAAGGTTTGAATGCCTTTAATGCCCTTTAAAAGAACAGTTTGGAGAAGGTAATGATGATCTTTTCCATTCCCTTTTCTAAAAGTTCAGTGGTCAGGATATTTGCTTGGGGTAAAGACAAACATCCAAATCACTTCTGTGAGCTGGGCATAGTTAGGTAAAAGACTGCATTCATGGCCACTATAACCCTTGTAACTCTTGTGATTTCTGGGGAAATATTTAATTTCCAATACACAGCCAAAGGCAGTCTAAGGTATTTTGTGTGCTGTTCTATATAACCACCTCTGTGTTTACTGCAGCTATTAAAGTTATGAAGGCAGAAAGGTGTTGCAGGGTGTTCCCTTTCAGACGTGCTCCAAATCAACACCAGGATTTCACAATCTTCTTGGTTGATCTGAACATGGTGACTGACCATGGACATTATTTAATCTTAAATACAGACATTCCTAGAAATATACAGATACCTATCAGAATGGAAGGATCCATAAGACATTGGCCGGAGGAATCACCACAAAATTTAGAATTATCAATTATTTTTGATCAAAGTAAATATGCGTATGTTACACCTAGCTATTGATGGTTTTGTGTGATTATAGAATAGAGATAATTCATCATTTGAAGTATGTCTTTAAGAGAACTGGCCACAACACCGATGAGTTTTAGGTATTCTGAGAAGTCCAAGCTTTACCAAAGAAAATGAAAAAAGGTATGTGAAATTCAAAAGTATCACATAGGTAAGCAGAATGTTCTGTTCTAAATGTTCAATATGTTTTCAGGTAACAAACTGTAAACTGTCTACATGAAGAAAAACATTTGACAATTTGGAGTAATAGAAAGTTGCCTAATGAATTTCTTGTTCTCTCACAGAAAGGATTTGTATATTTATCTTTGAATACTTCATAAAGGAATGAAAGGAAAGAGAAAGGCAAACCTTGCTTATATATTTATAGGAGGGAATAGCTGTAGGTTCAACTGTCTAGATCATGTAAACTAAGAAGGACCAAGAAAACTTGACTTGAAATCCCTGAAAAAGACAGTGTTTGGAAATATTACTGTCTTCAGTAGTCATAAGATTTATGTGAGGATTCTGAAATGCAAGATGACATTACTTGTGAAAGACCAAAGACCAGTCAAGTACTCTCTTGTAACCACTGGCAGCGGTGAAGCAATTAAAGACTTTTCAGACAGCAATTAATTGTATTAATGAGCAGAGCCTTAAAAGACAGCATTTGTATTTGTAGCTAGCTGAACTTATGATGATGATAGTTGTGAATATTATGCTTAGGAAAGATCTGTAAGTGTACTGGCTGAATATCTGTGGTGAGCAGTGTTCTTTCTGTGACCCACATGTGCTTGTCTCTTGGTCTGAACCCAGAAAGTCTGATACCAGAACAGGTCTTCTTTTGCAGGCTTCTACTCAAAATCCATCTTCATGCCTTATGCCTTCTTCTTTAAATGGATACCTGCTGTGTTCCATCAGTAAGATAAACTTCTTTTCTTTGTACTTTCATGATCCATGTAAGTAAAAATAAATAATTAAAGGTAATTTTCTTCTGGAGCTGTTAGTGGAATCAGTCTGCTAATACCTCATTTATGCTTGCAAGTAAGTATCTTTTAATTAAAGTAAATGAAAATGAGTTAGTGAACTCAGGAGTATGTTATTGACTCATCTACTTGTAAGACTTTTATTTAGAAATATTTTCATAAATTGGTGCTACTTGTAATTGTATAAATCAGTGGCAGAGCTCTACATTGACACAAATACAGTGAGTAAAGCGAAATTCTGGGGTTTATTTATTTATATATCAAATTTAGAATTTTAGTGCATTTGACTAAATTCTTATTAGCATTCCTGGGAATGGCTTTATAATGATTGCCACATTTCTCTGCAAAGGGAAAGAACAATGTTGCTTCATTTCTTATGTGACAAGAAGGTCAGATAATCACTACCTAAAAACATCTTCCATGATTACAGCAAAGCTGTCTTTTCTGCAGAAATGTGTAATTTCTGCAGAAAGAAGATGAAGAAAAAAAAGAAAGTATTTCTCTTACTGTTGAGAGCATTGAATACATCTCCTATTTACAGGAGCATTTGAAAATCTTGCAATTTAGTAGGGAGCTTGCTTGATTCAGTAGGTATCAAAACCTATCAAGATAGACAGCTTGGCATATCTTCCTAATGTGTGAAAATAATTCATTTGAACTAAAGACTCCCGTTGTGGGACAGGATTCTCTCAGCATCTTAAAATAGATAAATAAATAAAATTGAAAAAAATCTCTCAAAGAGTGCTGCACATTTTGATTAGATTGTTAGCATGCATTTTTTAACTCTTTATCCCCATCTATGATTTGTTTGGGGATATTTTTCTTTATTCTTTCCTCTTCATTGATTCAAATGGTCTAGTACTGTTTTCTTATTAATATTTCTGTGTTCTTTTAAAGAAGAAAATAGAAAAAAAAAGTAAAACTACATTCAAAAATGCACATGCAGCTTTCAAACTGATTACTAATATATGTTTTTGTTTCCTAGATCTTATAATTCCTTCAGTTAGTGCTAGAAAATATTTTTCTTCCCAAATATTAGAAACTTAGTAACTCTTTGACCTTAATTTCTTTTTGCTGGCCAACGGTCCATGATTGGAGTGTAATCTTTTGTTTACCATCTCTGAGGAGGATTCTGTTCTGTATTTTGTGGCTATCTGCAGGCTCCATCTGTTCTTAACACCAGAAATCAGACACTTTAGCTTTTTCTTGCCCCTCTTAGGCCATCTGGCTCTTTCTGGTCTCCTGTTATACCTTCATCCACAAATTTTGAGGAGTATTTATTCATTCATGTTCCTTACCTTCAGGATTTTCCATTTAAAAAGTTAGGAAAAGCTTGGTACTGCATTTAATACAAGCTTCTAGCATGGGAACTGATTTCAAGTAGGTGGATTGCAAATTTGAGCTGTACTAAATCAAGGACTTAACCAGGTTTTGTTTTTGCTGAAAATTTGTGAAACACCTGTATTTGTTGTTTAGTCTGTTCTGCCTGTTACTGTTGGAACAAAGAGAACCCAATACTACTACTAAATCATACTGGAAGTATTCATACGTATTGCTATCTGTCTAATTGTTCTTATCTTTCTAATTTGCCTTTTTTTTTCTCTTTTTTTTGGATGAAGACTAGGTCTATGTTCCTGAAGCACTGGAGTTGCTGTTAAACAAACTTGTTTTGTGCGTGTTTTCTGGAAGATGACATCTTTTTCTAACTCTAACTCTTACATTTTTTGAAATTATAGTGGTAGTGGGTGTTGCAAATACTGTCTTTACTGTATAAATATGCTATTACTGTTGTTAATATTTTTTCTTATTTTCAAACATGAGATGTAGTGTTTTAAGAGTAGTGTTCGTGCTAAAGAGATGGAAATATCATCTAGGTATTTTTCGGCTTCTGATGCAAACCAGACATCAGTAAACATTTCAGAGTAAGATAAAATCATGGCAAAAGCAAGTTTTATTAGAAATATTATACAGACAAAAATAGATGTGCAAGTAATGTTATTTTTTTATAACTATTAATGCTGTAGAATATATTTTATGTACTCAAAGTATAAAATAGAAGAATAAAAGAAGAATAAAATAGGGTTTCATCTTGCAGAAATTATGCATCGAGTTATAGCAGCAGAACCCAGATTCAGTTACGTTGATCACATCAGGCCAATTTAAGGAGTAGTGGAAGCAGATATTGCTTCATTTCACTGAGCACGGTCTGCACTCATCTTGTTGTTGATTAATCACGTTTTATTTACTCAAACATAGAATTTAATTTCTCTGTTCTGTGAGGTTAAAATAGAATGAAGTTTTGCCAAAAAACATATCTTGATAAAATAATTTTTGGCCAAATATACATCCTAGGAAGAATAGTGAAGTCAGACAAGGCAGGCATCAAGTATTTGTTATTCAGTTCCAATGTTAAGACTAAACCTAGCTGGTTTTTGTGTGTTGCTTTTTTTCTTTCCTTCCCACCTAAACAAAAACTTTTTAATGTTATTATAATTTAAGCAATATTTACTGAAAAATAGTTCATGTAATTTTGCAATTGGATAATGTTTTTGCAAGGTTGATGTTAATAATCTGAGGCCTACTAGACATGGTGAGCAAAGAACAGTTTTAATTGTCATGCACAAATGTACAATGAGAATGCTTCTATTAATTGAGGAAAGCAAATGTCTGTGTGTGGTTTTAATAGCAACACTGTTTTTTGCTTATTAGTGCTACTTTCTGTGAACAAATATGAAGATTAAATATGCAATAAATGTAGAATTTTAGAGTGCCTTTGCCCAAAAGCTCAGTATTTTACTAGTTACTCTGAGGACCTGTGCCGATCAGACACTCAATTCGTCATTGGGCGTCAGTGGCTTAGCACCACACAGCTGTGCTGGGAGATGGTAAGGGAAGAGACCTAAGGGAACTAACACTGACCTGGTAAGTGGAGGTAGGAATAATGAAATTGAATTGATTGACTCAGGCTTTGTTTGGAAGTTTCTCTTATGTTGGGGCTATATCTCTGTTCTGTGCTGGTAAATGTTTCTGTCAAAGAAATAAGCCCTTCATGTGCCTCTGTTCCATTGCTTCCAGCATGCCAGACATTCCTCCCATCCTGTAGACAACTATGAAGTAATCTTAGTTATACAACCAGCATTTCATGGCAGTGCTTAACTGAACAGGTAGTTTTACCTTTTTGAAGGTCAGCGTTTTATTCATGTCTTTTAATGGGACTTTCAAGCAGAAAAAATGCTTGCCATAAGTTGATGTTTGTGCTCAGACATTTGCAAATTTTTAGAGCAATTTTTGCAATGGAAAAGGATCATATTTGTTTCCCACTGGGTGTCTTTTTCCTGTATAACTTTCCTCAGTGGAGTGCCATAGTAACAAGGGTGATGTTCAAATTTCTTTTTTGAACCACATAGAAATACATATTAATACTGACATTAATATTTAAAAAGCCAACTTCTTTCTCTCCAGGAGGACTTTTACTTTGCAAAGCAAAGTAGCTCTCTGTTGCAGAATTGTTTCTAAATAACATTACAGTTTAAAAATAAAAGTAAAACCTTAAAGCACTTATTACTGGAAGCTTTACCCATAATGAATAATAATCAACTATCTTAAGAGATGGGTTAATATTTTCTCAGGACAAATAGGTCTTTTTTACTTTTTTTTAGAGGTCTCAATAACATATCTGCTCATTAAAATAACATTTTATGTTGAATATACAGGATTAGTTTAATAAAGAGAAAAACAAATTTCAAATAAAAGTTTGCTTTATTAAAATTGTAAGATGTTTTGAAGGCAGAAGCAGGCAAAAAAGTGTTATTAGAAAATGTTTTAATCCTAATAACTTTGTCCTCTTTTAACAGAAAAGCTTAATGCCTCAATGTCACTGACAGGAGAAACAAGCTGTGATAGACAATTCATTATTTTTCTCAAAGTCATTGTATTTTTTAAGGAAATATCTTTATTCTCTTTCTGTTTGGGAATGAAAAATAAACCCCAAAGTATTTTCACAGATCAAATAGTCCTGATTATCTTTGAAAAAAAACACCAACCATATCTGGAAAATGTGTTTAATTTAAATTCACTATAATTGAAAACAGTTGTCTTGGGGCAACTTTATGATGTGTATCCCCTATCGCTGCTCTATGCCCAGAAATTAATTTTGTGCCTTTCTTTGCCTTTAAACTGAGCCTGAGAGGGGGGAGAGAAAAACGAGGGAACTTTCAAAGCAGTTTGCAGTTTGTTTTCTTGTTTCAAGGACACAGAGATACAGACTCCTCTGGGGTTCTGGGGCGGCAAGAGGAGCGGGCGGAAGCACCCTGCTTGCTTCCTTTCCAGCCAGCTTTCAGCCAGTTTTTCAGCTCCTTTTTCTCCAGAGAGTTGAACTTTGTTTTCCTGGGACTCTGATTTTTCCCTTCTTCTCTGCTGGACGGTTTCAACATCAGAATACATCGGGAGGAATTTCCACCGACCTTTGGCCCTGCAGGGGTGCCCACCACCCTGTCCCAGCTCCAAAAGGGGGAGAGAGAGAGACTACGGAAGGACTCTGACATTTTCCCAGGTTTCTCTCCATAGCGAGAGGTTTTATTTAGCACTATTACCCTTTTTCTGTGTGTTTGTTAAATAAATAGTTTTTACCTCTTTCACTTTCCTTTGAGGAAAATTCATTTTTTCCCAAACCTGGTGGGGAGGGCTGGTTGCAACCTGCCTTCTATCAGAGGATATATTTCCAAATTTGTCCAAACTGGCACAAAACTATGAAAGGGAAAGCTAATTTTTTGAGGTTGTGAGCAGTTTTAGCAATGATTTAATCTGGAATTTCAAGTAAATAATGAACTGGGAGCCAGTGAAGACTGCCTTTTAAAGTTTCTTACCTTATTACCCTCTTCTAATCTCTGCTGTGCAGCCAAGGCTTTATCTTCTCTTCTGCTTTGTTCAACTAGTTTCTTCTGCCTGTATTCAGCTGCAAAGTTCACATCCAACCTTCATAGTCTATCCCTTTGTTTTCTTCCTCTTCCATAAAACACCGTCTGTGACAGCGACAAATGTTTGGTGGCTCTGTTCAACGGCTGAAGAGTATACTGGCATCAAACTTCTCAATGAGTCACTAGCTGTGCTTCTCACACTTCTGCTGCAGGGAGCCCAGATTTCAAGGGGTTCATAGGAACAGTAGTGCAAATGTTGGCTCTGGCAGCCTCGCATACTGGAATGAGGATGCTTATTTCTTCTTGTACTGGCTCCTGTGTTATTGCTGCTAAGATGAGCAATAACTGAACAGACCATTCCAAGACAGAACCACTTCTACTGAAGAAAAGAAGTTTCTTTTAACTTTATAGAGTGCTGACACTTGCAGACCTTTCATGTAGATTGTGATACATTTCAATAGTATTATGGTCATGCTTTTAAGGTTTGTATGATTTTGATTTCCCTTGTCACTGTGTGGTCATTATCCTTCTCTTTACTGTGAAGCTCATAACCACACAGCACAAATAATCTTTTTAGTCATGTTTGTGTGGGACAGTGAAAAGGAGCAGATGCTTAGGGAAACTGTGAAGAAAAATGGCATTTTGGAATGATCCTACTTCTAGCACATCCTTGCTCTTTCTGGCAATTAGTGAATTAGTAATTTCCTGAGTTAATGGTGACAGGCCAACTGTGATGCATAATCACCTCCTACAGATTTGTACTATAAATCTATGGATCTTTCAGATCTTTCCCATGTTTTTCACATCCTATGTCCTGTCCAGGTGTGTTTTGTAAATTGTGTAGGTAAGATATTGTGGATATTGTGTGGGTAAGAGTACTGCTTTCTTTTGGTTTAAACCAAAGGCACATTAAGTGCCGTTCCCAGCTCTATATGCTTTCTGTATGACCTTGGCAAGTCACTGTGAATATGAGATGCAAAATAGAACTTGAATGGCTTAGTTTTAGACACCATAGGTTTTGACTTTCTGGCTCCTGTGTGTCAGGGTAGTCTAGAGGTATGTGTAATGTTTTTACATTTTCAGGACATGTTCATTTTTCAAACCAGTGAAACAAACAAAAAATCATATAAAAGATGACGAAGTGTCTCCAGCTGTCTAATGGGGAGTTTTCATTTAGAAATGTAAATATTATGGCAACAGACTAATAATATGTCTGCAGACTGAAGAGTTTTATGAATCCAGCTCCATCAAAATGTTCCATATTCCTGGATTTTCTTCCTGACTGGGGATTCCAAATTAACTTCAATGAGCCTGAGACATCTGGTGTCTGATCACCAACATATGAAAAAATGTTTGAAAAATACAACATTCCTTTAAGTGTAGGTGTAATATTTATGTAGATGTGCCAGTTTGGACAAATTTGGAGGAAAAATATCCTCTGATAGAAGGCAGGTTACAACCATCCCTCCCCCACCAGGTTTGGGAAAAAAAAAATAAGTTTTCCTTGGAGGAAAGTGAAAGAGATAAAAAATATTTATGTAACAAACACAGAGGAAAAGGATAATAATGCTAAATAATAAAACCTCTCACTGTGGAGAGAAACCTGGGAAGATTTCAGAGTCCTTCCATAGGTGTGGTCTCTCCCCTCCTCCTCGGAGCTGGGTCATGGTGGGCCCACCTCTGGGGCCTCGGTGGAAAATTCTCCTGATGTGTTCTGATGTTGAAACAGTCCAGAAGAGAAGAAGGGGAAAAAACCCCAAAGTCCCAGGAAAACAAAGTTCAACTCTCCGTCTCCCTCCAGAGAAAAGGAGCTGAAAACTGGCTGAAGAGCAACAAGGGTGCTTCCTCTGCCCTTGCTGCTGCAGAAGTAGTGGAGTTTGTGTGTGTCCTTGAACAACTGCTTTGAAAAGTTTGCTTGGTTTTTTTCCTCTCCTCCCTCTCAGGCTCAGTTTAAAGGCACAGAAAGGCACAAAATTAATTTCTGGGCATAGAGCAGCGATAGGGGATACACATCATAAAGTCACCCCAAGACAGTAGAGTACTGAAGTCAGCTCTAGTATTAGTTGGGGAATTATGAAAACTTCAATAGTCCACCAAAATATTTACTTCCACTTGTCCTCTACAGACAAACTTAATATAAAATGAACAGACTGTGGAATGAAACTTGTGTCTTTGATTTGAATTTAGCTTTCATTACTGAAAAAGCGTGGGGGTTCTGTTTCTCAGGATCTCCCAGTTACTTTGCTCAGAAATCCTCCAGGCTTTTCAGCACAGCGAACCAGTTGCACAATAGAGCTCATCCCTCTGCACCTTCTTTGACTGCACTCAAACTATCTTCACCTGTAAACTATCTTTACCTGTTTGCTCCCCCCACCCCTTCCAAATGTTTGTGCTCCCATTTTTGTAGCTAAAGAAGTTTCTTTACTGATGTGGTTCTGCCCAGGCACACCATGCAGTGTAGCCCTTTGGGTACTCCCTGTTTTTTGTAGCTGTAATGATTATCTAAGAGAGGTAAATCACTCCCCCTCTTGGGTTTGCATCCAGTTCTGTCTTTCTGTCAGCCATTTTTTACTTTACAATGTAGCAATTAATTGTGTCTGGGAACTAAATATGTTGTGAGGTTGGGACAGCAATATTCTTAGATCTGGATAACTTTTATCGAGCAGGACAGATCTGTCTGTAGATGTTAGGCTTTAGATGCTGCCAGAAGTATTTTTCCTAATAATGTTTTCTTAACCATGTCTAACAGGGAGCAAGTCTTTCATGCGCAAATATCACTCTTATGAAAGAGATTTTTTTTTATTGCTTTTTTTTTTTTTAACCTCGTGAGAATATCATCATCAAAACTATGAGTAAAGGAGTGTGAGAAGAAAGGAATATTTGCTGAAGATGGACTGTGACAATTTCATCACTCTTTTGAGCAGAGGACAATGTTGAAATAATTTCCTTTTGATTGTCATTAAAATGTTCTGAACTTCTGCATAAATTCAAAGTTATTTCCCGTGTTTCATTTTCTCTTCTTCATCCCTCCCTCCCTCCCTTTCCTTCCTGGCTTCCCCCACTAGGCTGGGAGGTGGCACTCAGAAACATTTCTGTGGCAGGAAGAGTTTTTGAGTATAGCACAATTCTAGGATTCTGGTAGGAAAACCTGGAAAATCAAAATAAACTAGAAATGTGTAATGCTGTTTGTATGCAATTAATTTTGTTATGGTTAACGCTACATGCTCAATTCTTTCCTTTTAATCCCACATATATCGAAAGAGTAAACAAACAAACAAATAAAATCCCAAACAAACAAAAAAATCTTATGAAAATTAACTTTCTGTCTGAGAATGTTGCCCAGATGCAAATTTTCTGGGCTAAATATCAGTAGTTACCTTGGTAGACAGCCAGGAAGGTAACAGTCTTCTGCCTCAATGCAATGTGAGCATGATGTCCAGACAGGCAGCCAATGTTGTGTTGTTTTAGGGAACCTGCAGATCTAGTGAAGTTAGTGTGTATGCTTATGTATGAATTAAACCCATGTGGACATCTTTTAAATGGGACATATTTATTAGTACAGATATGTTTTTTTTTTTAAATATTGTAACCTGGTAATTGGCTGAATTTCAGTAAGAGTAAAGGCACTTTTTGTTATTTGTTTTAATAAATTTTTGTTATTTATTTAAATCTGTGTGCCACTTCTTCTCTTCCTCTTTGACTTGAATTTTAGAAAGACAGATGACAGAAAATTTCCAAAACACTTAGAGAATTTCCTGTTAGACATCATCCACATCTGCCAGACTGCACTTCATAATTACTCCAGAGCATATATGTGTTTCAAGATATTTTCCTGAATAATTAATATGTGTAATGACTTCTGAGCTACAGGAATGACTGTGCTGGTGACAAAAGGGACAATGTGCTATTAGTTCTGGAGGTTGTTTTGTGGATGTTGCTGTGATACAACTCCTTTTTCACATTGCTTTTTGTGACAGATGTCTGACTTCACCTTGAAGCAATTGGCAAGCGGAAAGAATAGGTGACTTTTAAAAAGTGGGCCATTTCTGATTGATTTCAAATTTAGAAAGATATGCTTGCTGCAGTTTGGATTATCCATATTTGTATGTAAGAAAATTCAAGAAAACTCATCAACAATGTATTGCAGTGGATATTATTTTTTATTGAAATGGCTTCACTTAGAAAAAACCAACCTTTCAAACATTCTTCTGATTTCTCTTTTCTTAGTAAAACTATGTCCTTCATCATGAGTGTGGCCTCATGTGAAATTACTTAGAGTTTCTGTCTTCAAACTGAATTACTTGCATAAATTTAATAAATCATGAACAGCCACCATAACAAGCAGGCTAAGCCTTGTCTAAAACTTCTCCCTACTGACCCATATACACAGATATACTTTCTTACAAATTACTCATTATAGTTAATTCAGGGAATACTCCTGCAAGCCTCCAAATGTATATATAAAGATTTTGATTGGAAAAAGTGTAAAAGAGAATAGGAGGCTCAATTTTTTTTTGTATAATTGAAAGGCATTGTGCTGTTTAAAAAGCAATGCAGTTCGTATCAAATGCATTTGTAGGAGTTATGAGCTTGGAGGTGGAAAGAGATTTTACTTTCAATGTTTACTCAGGTTTTTCAAAAGTGTGGCAGAGTTGCTCAGTTGCTGTCAAAGGTTTAGTAAAATTATTGTCCACTGTTGTAGTGTTTTCTGAAAATTAGACCATTCTGCTTCATAAGCTTTTCATAAGCTTTTTAATTCTATGCAGCATATTATGCACCACTATCAGTCAGAAAGCAGCTTTATATTCTGTGTAAAAGAAATGGATATAAATGTCCACGAGAGGAAATCAGCCACATGATAGAAGATCTTATTGGGTCTTATTTAACTAGTTTCTATTTGGAAAAACATTGAAGATTTAGTAGTATTTGAAGATACTATTACCCAAGGTGCAACATACTTCTGTCATGTTCATTCACTTCAGCACGTAGGGGACATTAAGGATTGTGAAGTGAAAGTGCATTTTTTTTCATTAAGCTTTTATGAAGTAACCAGAGCTTAGCTGTTTTAAATTCATAATTATATCAGTAATTAGGTCTGGAGAAAATTAGTTGTATTCCCTTTTTTCCATGAATGTGTGTGCATATAAACACACATAGGTACTCTGTAATTTTTTTTCCCCAGGAAGCTTTTAAATTATTTGATCTTATCTGCAAGAAATCAGGATGAGAAGCAGTGAAGATTTTAAAATGTGAAGGTGGAAAATTTCAATACTGTATCATTTTTATTGTCCTTCTGGCAGTTCTCTTCCTTCTTTCTCTTCCCATCTTTCCTCTACAGCCACTCCTGTTCTCCACCCAGAATGAATATCTGCATAATTGTGGAATTTCTAGTAATAATGTAAACTTGTGGTGTTGCAGAATTACTGAGGGATCAGGGACATGGATCATTGATAGAATTATGGGATCAATAAAAGAACTATACAAGCAATAGGCCTGGAAGCAAAAGGCCTGTGTGTGAGAAAAACTCTCCATGAGAAAATCCCTGTGTGACAGGGCTGGGAACAAGAGGGAATTTGAAGATTTGCAGCTGTTCAGATTAAGACCGGGAGAGAAGGGAGGTAAACTTTGAATTCTTTTTATCATAACATAACTGTAGAAGCTTGCCAATGTAAGTCCAATTAGGTAGAAGTAGAAATGCGCTTTGATAAGTTTTAAGCCACTTAGGAGTTAACAAGCTGGTATACTATGTAAGTGCCTCTGGATTGCTAATAAACGGAGCTTGCTTTTATCAACCATATTGGTTTGGACTGCATTTCCTCCCCCGCCGGAGTCCCTGGGCTTCTCTTCTTTTTACAGTTCCAACACTGTGGCATTGTATATTTTCAATTCTCTGCAGTTATACTGCTCAGGATGTAGTTCTGTTTGACCTTTTTGCAATACGTGTTTATCAGACACTCTGGTAAGGCCATATTGGAAAGCAAAATATATAGAACAAAGAAATGAAATTGTTTTCCTGATGTGATTATATCACCACATTCAAAATCTTCTAGACTATGGTACAAGATTTTTATTGAGGGCACTGATTTACTTTAAAATGTCAGTTCTTATTGGTAAACTGCTTTTGAAACAAATAATACCTCGATTGTGTGTAACATGATGAGAAGCTGTAAAGAAGTAGAAGTAAGGTCTCAAAATTTACTTATTGCTTTCACTTTATTTTTTTCTTCCCTGCTTGAAGATATAATAATAATAATGTACATGTGTGTCAGTGGATGGACAAAATAATGTTTTAATTTCTTAAGTTAGTTTTTATATGTATTTGATAACAATATAAATTTTGTTTCATAGTGTGCTTTAAACTATCGCTACTGAAGTATTGGCTAGGTGGGCATCTTCATTGTCTTTCACATGCCGGACCTTCGTGATTTGTAATAATGACTTTCAACTGTTTTATTTGTTTAAAAAAATCTTTCTGGTTCACAGCAATGTGTTCTCTGTTTCCATGCTGGCTAAAATGCCAGTCTTTTATCTGACTGAAATATTTGTTAAATTATGTACTTATTTTGAACCAGTGTCTTCTTTTCTTCCTTAGTTATGAAATGAAAATTAGTAAATTAAATAAGAAGGAAAAAGAACTGGCAAGACACCACAGTATATCTTGAGAAGAATGTGTTGCTTAAGTCTATTGTGTTCAGCTGCAATTGTGTGTGATTTTTGTTTAACTATTAGGAGGCTCAATGGAAACAAATTCTCCCTTGTTGGAAATTAAAACATCCTCCACACTTATACTAAAAAACCTCTATAGTTTCAAAGCAATTTCTAAGGACCAGACTCTTTTTTAGACTTGACATCCCTCCATCTGTGCTAATTGTCCTTTAGTCTTGAATTCCCCCCCGACAAGTGGATCTGGGATTTAAGTGTAGAGCTAAAACCAACTAAAGTATCACAGGGCTCCTCTGAATTTTTCATCTCTTGATGACTGTAATTGAGATGTCTATTGTCTGCTTGTCCCTAAGCAGATTCACTCTCAGCAATTTTTAAAATTAGAAAAATAATAACTGAAGACCACAGAAAAGAAATGTTGTTTGTTTCAGTGGTTTTAGGGATAAAGATTTCACCTAGAGAAACTGACATTAAGGGAGATGCAGTCAGATTGGATTTGTGTTGAAAAATACAAATGCAAAAATGACAAAATGATTATTTCATTCCTGACAGGGAAAGAAGAAAAGACTATGGTCTAGGTTGCTGATGAGGATGATTTTACAATGTAAGTTAATGGAAGCTTTTTTGTTTTAGTTTTGGATTTTTGAAAAGTCTTTCAGTGTACAGAAATAGATATTTTTAATTGTCAGTTATGTAGCAGTCCTCTGGTTTTGCTTCTAAAGAGCTGGTGACTTCACCTTCTACTGAATTTTTTTGTTTTCTTCTCTGAAAGAGCTTATCCAGAAGATGCAAGAGCAAAAAATATATAAATTTTACAGGGGCAATATACAAAAAAGAATTTAGTGAGTTGTGGTACCTATTTATGAATAGTTAATAAGAAAATTTCACTGTAAGCTTTGAATGGTTGCCATAAAATCTGTTTTTGTTGCTTGGCTTTCCTTCTGTTTTAGGCTATCTTTTAGAAAAAGAAGGTGTTCCAGAGTTACAATATCATTTAAAATGTTTTTTTAGACGTCGTGTTAGGGAAAAGAAAAAATAATTTGTTAAAAGAAATTGCCTGATACGTCCAAGAGTCTGATTGAAGGAAAATGCTTTCAAGTGTTATTAGTATAAACATTTCAGTCCAGTAGAGGGAGCTGGAATGCTGTTCTACTTTGTGTTTGTACTAGAGATAGTTGTTTTATCTAACAGAAACTATATTGAATTTCAATATGATTTTTATCTTTAGAACACCAAATTATCTTCATAAGAATTGTCTTTTAGAAAAACTAGACAGACAGAGCTGCCTTTCTTATACCTTTTTTGTCTTTTCTATATCAAAGAATCACAGAGTGGGTGAGGTTGGAAGAGACCACAGTGGGTCATCTGGTCCAATCCCCCTGCCTCAAGCAGGGTCATCCTATAGCACAGGGCACAGGATTGTGTCCAGATGAATATCTCCAGTGCGGGAGACTTCACAATCTCTGTGCGCAATCTGTTCCAGTGCTTGGCACTCACACAATGTGTGAGCTTTTGGGGCTGGCCCTGGGGTTGGTCACACAGTAAAGAAGTTCTTCCTCTTCAGGTGGAACTTCCCTGTGCCTCAGTTTCTGCCCATTGCCTCTTGTCCTATTGCTGGGCACCACCTGGAAAGACTCTGTCTCCATCCTCTTGATACCCTCCCTTCAGACCCTTATAGACATGGATGAGGTAATTCTCAGCCACCTCTTCCCTGGACAGGCCAGCTCCCTCAGCCTTCCCTCCTTGTGAGATGTTCCAGTTCCCTTAACCAACTCTGTTGCCCTCACTGGACCGGCTCCAGGAGCTCCATGTCTCTTTGTCCTGAGGAGTCTTTAAATGTTAGTTTTATTTCGCAATTAATTCTTTTTATCCTTCACAAGGATTATGAAACAAAACCTGTAAGTATTAGTAGCCTACAAAATTGGTTCCTAATCTATGTACCTAATTCATGGGTGCATGTACACAGTATATCCACAGAAGAAAATATGCTGAGTAGAATGCTCTGAAACAAGTATTAAACCGGGGATACAAATGACATACTGGTAGGTCTGTTGTATCTCAAATTTGGGATATTTATTAAGCTCAGTTGTTGTTGTTTGTAGGAGTTTCATTCTGGGTTTTGTTTGGTTTTGTGTCTTGGCAGATTACCTGCATATATAAATTAGCTTACTGTTTGCAAAAATCCTTTAGTAAAGAATTTAGATCTAGTCTTTAGTCTTAACATCAAACAATGCTAAAGACAGAAGTTTTCATTACCAGTACCTGTACTCCAGATTGCTTTCTTTCCCCAAAACATTTATGTTTATTATTATAGGCTGTTTTAACTTGCAGCTTGGGATGAAAGGAAGAAAATTCATACTCTTCCTAAAATCGCCTGTCCTGATGAAAAGTATTTCAATTATAACTAGAAATATGATGAGAAAAGACATTTTTACTCTTAAAATGAGAAATATTTTTGATAGTGTCATGGAGAGTACCTGTCTTAGAATGGATGAGGTTGGAAGGGACCTCTTGAGGTGATCTGGTATGGCCACCTGCTCAGACAGGGTCGCTGGCTGTGTCCAGATGCCTTTTGAATGATTCTGAGGATGGACACTCCACATCCTCCCTGGCCAAACAGAATGTGTGAAACAGGATATAAAGGGATGAATAAAAGGTCACCCATGGTATTCTAAGGCTTGTAGCACTAAATAATCTTCCACAGTAGAACCTAATGACTCAACAGTTTAGACAGCTTAGTATGGAATTGTAGCTGATGAGATCACATTGAGAAAAGTGAGTGTTTTGTCACTTAAGTTTTGCATAATGGCATTTAAAAAAATTATGCAATGGAGTGAATTTTTAAGCACTAAAGCAAAAATAAAACCCCAAACCTGCAGAAGTCTAGTATCATATTGAATAAAGAATAAAAAGTGACACTAGAGATTTTTCTCTATGTTGTAGAAGCAATAAATTTGCTTCTTCCATTTTTTTAGCAAGCAAAAGTCCATGGAAAGTCATGATTTTAAATAAGAGATTTTATTCCCACCTTAAAGTCATAAGAACTGTGCTCATTTTATATTTTTCTTCTTACTTTTTTCCTTTATTTTCTCAATTGATAGGTTTCTAAAAGATAATCCTCCTAATCAGGATTGAACACATTTTAAAAGTAGAGTTCTTTCCCTCTTGAAGGAGCTTGTGCACTGGCAGGGGAACAACTTACTTCTAGAGGTGTAAACCTGCCTGCCATTTAGGGGTTATTATTCTTTAGCAATTCATATTATGATGCCTTAAGCTTTAAAAATGTGGCAAATTAATATGACACTGTGATAAACTGACAAATCTGGTTTTTAAGTTGCAGGAACCGTTCAGTCTCTTGGTGTTTTGCTGTGATATTATTATGGTGGTAGGTATTTTATAATGGAAAGTTTGACATTGAGGGTCTTGCAAGGACTACAGGTGGGCATGAAAATAGTCTTTGATTTGTTGTTTTTCAAAGCACTCTTGTTATCTGGGAAATTGGCAGCAATGTCGAGGCAAAACCTTAAAAGTCAGGGTTATCTTTCTTTTATTTCACTACTTCCATTCCAGGGATATTGAGTAATAAATGCAGATATAAATTTAACTTGCAGGGTACCCAGACATCATCCTATTCATTCATTTCTACTGAGGATCTATGCTATGAGGCATGTTGTGACTACTGTCCCTCTGCAGAATTGTGATGCTGGACTTGAAAGTAGGCCAGGTTTCTGATTTTTTGTA